>NC_134954.1:72055961-72068461 GCF_965638725.1 Aptenodytes patagonicus | reverse complement strand
CTCACTGTGGTCTCTGCATTGCATATATCTTTGGGACTACATCTAAAGTTTGATTCAAGAATGAAAGCGTTGATAAAAATATTACATTCATATCTCCAAAAAGTAGCATAAGCATTCAGGGGAATCGCAAAGTGAAGATACTGCAAATTTCCCTGGAGGAGCAGATCCGGATAGTTCTCAGCAGCGGGAGAGTTGGGGGAAAACACAAACAATCGTAAAATTGCTATCGCTGGGCCCAATCCTGCAAAGAGTTATTCGCTGAGCAACTGTGCAGCACTTGCAAGCTCAGATTTACACCACAGGGCTGCCATCATGTTTGGTAGGCCAGATCAAAAAGGAGCCGGTGCACAGAAAATAAATACAGATCTTTTCTGCTCTTTAACAACCTCGATTTCCCAACTAGTTAAACACATGGTCAGTTACGATAAGATAAAAACCCTTTGCATTTAAGGAAAAAACCTGCATTTTTAAGGATAAAAAATTGCATTTTAACACTGATCTGCTGATCCGATAGCATAACTACAAAAGGAAGAGACTAAAAATCCCCAAACTTCTCGCCCCGCTTCAAAACACGCGGTGGCTGGAGAAGCTTGGTGGAGACTTTCTGCTCGGAGCAGAACCTTTGCAAGAACTAAATGAACCAGCGAGGAGCAGACTGGTTCTGTCCAATCCCCTCCACAGGCACACAGGAGGGTTTTCATGGATTAAACAACAAAAAAAAGGTGATTTGTTTCCTCAATTTTTAAGCAAGCGTTTGCCTTTAACTGTCTGCAGGGAAAACTGTCCCTTAGAATCAGCTGCTCAGATGTAAAATTGCTGTTGACTCGACATCGAGCTAAACCAGAAGTAGTATTGTCTTTACCAAAAAGGGGGAGAAAGTCTATGCTGATGGGGAACAGAGAAATTTCCCAGTGGATTAGGTCAGAACATGAGGTGTTATAGCAAAAAAGTAAATAATCTCCATGCATCGGCCATTTGTCGCACGGTCTCTCCCTGGAGCTTTCTCACCTCCACCTAAAGTGCTTGTAAATTTGAAGACGACCGTGTCCTACCTCGGCCCTGTATTCTAGAGGATTTTGAGGAATTATTCTACAACTAACAGCAAAATGACCTAAACAGCAAAATACTTTTGAGAAGCCAATTCCTGATAAACCCGCGTTGCCAGGTAGGAAGCGTTCAGATTTGAACTGAAAACTCAACTCACGAGGTCAAACTATCATCAAGGATGAATTTGAATATTTTTTTTTTTTTCCAAGAGTGGCCTTATCTCCTCTGAACCTTTTGCATTCCACTATATCTTAATTGAAACGTAGGTTCTGTACTTTCTGCTCAGGGATTTTGATAAGTGTTTGCAGACTACGTAAACTTCTGAATAATAACTTTTACTGAGCCAGAAGGTTCCTTAAACATCTTTAGTATCGTTTTGTGCAGTATTATTCTGCTGTCTAAGATAATGCGTTATCAATACTTCATAAGATAGCTTCAACCCAGGAAGGGATAAAATTCGTAGTTGCTTTCAAACTATTTTTTTTTTTTTAGGGTGTAGGCCATAGATCATGCAGCTGTCAGCAAGCAGATAATCTTGATGACTAAAATGAAACTAATGCAGGAAAAAAGGTGCCCAGCTTCTACCTTGGAGGGGAGGGAGGACTTGGTTAGTAAGTCAGAGCTAACAGGAGCAGGGAGCGACAGTTTCTACTGTATTTTTAAAAAAGTTTTTCTGTTCATTTTGGGTGTCATCTTGGGGAAAAAAATAGGAAAAAAGAATCTGATGGTTTAGGTTGATGAAAAATCTTCCTTTTCCCTATTTATTTTCCACCTCTTGGCGAGGGTGTGCCAGTGCGATGGGCTGGGGTTATTGCCACGCCGGTGGGGTGGCAAAAAGGGAAAGTTTGTGAGAGAGCTCTTGGAAGGGGTGGAGGCCTTTTGTTTCCTGATTTGTAGAAAAAATGATCATTTTTCAGCTATCTCCCAAGGCAGAAGTTATTTAAAGCATTCTTAGAAAACAGATGACTCTCCCCCCTGAACAATTAAAAAAAAAAAGGAGCAGGAAAGGTTTGCTTACATTTCTGAACTGTCTTTCCAATCGTGACAATCAGGGCAAGGCATTTTGTAGATGGAATTGGAGAAACCAAGAGCAAAAATGAGACACCTAAAATAAATAAATAAAAAAATCATCGTAATAAAAACATTTAAGAAGTTTTAAGGCAAATTGCATCCAAGAAAAAATGTCTCTATGATGGAAAGCAGCACCATAAGTAATGCTCAGGAGTTACATTTTTGGCTATTTTCAGTTAACAGACCTCACCTCGAGTCTGAAAGCTTTACTCAGGTGAGTGATCTTGGGTCCCGCTGAGGCCAGATCCCTCCGGACCACGTCATCTTCCATCTTAATGCTCCTCACGCGGAGCAACAGATATTATTTACCTGATGACAAGCAAAAGCGCTAAGTACTTTGATATATGTGAAATACTATATCTCATCAGGAGAGGGTAAAGGGCGGTTTGGATCGCGGGACGCATGGACGTGTTTTGCAGACATGTGGACTGCACAGCAAAACCCTCTCGTTATTTGTTCGAAGTTGCAAACTCTTCACTGCAATTACGTTCCTTTCCAAAAAAAAAAAAAAAAAAAAAAAAAGGTCAAGCACGGCACCAGTCTACCTTTCAAAGGGTGACTTGTTTTATCAGTCCTAAATGTTCCGGCGCCTTTGAAGAAAATGTTGCTCTTGTGGTTTTAAAAAATAATAAAAGTTACGGGAACCCTTTGAATTCGGCAAATGTTGGCAACATTGGCAGGAAAGACAGGGAGCGTTTCAAAGTTCTGGTATGAAGAAAAAGATTCTGAATAAAACAATTTTATGTGATTTTGCAGGTGGTTTGAGCTATCATTTTATATGTACGTTTGTACCACTGCTCATTGGAATGTTCATATAATACTGACCTAATTATGCATAGAAAAAAGATAAGCCATTTACTTGATTCATTTCTTCTTTTTAAATCAAGAAAGGAACAAAAAGGCTCCTATTTTCTGAAAGAAATTGTTCGCTTTTATTGCAGAAAAGTAGCAGCTTGTGCAGAACTAGAACTGTAACAATTTTATATTCCAAAGGTTTTGTGTGTATTCGGTTAGTTACAGTAATTATACCCAATAACTGACAGCCAAAATCACGTAGGAGAAAGCAAAGGCTGTTTTCTCACACAGGCCCTGCTGCAGAACATCTGCTGAGAGATTTGCATATTAATTAACCCATATTAACTCTAATTATTCTGGGAAATTATCAAATAAATTGAATTTTCTAATTTTAACCTTTCTTTTACTTGACGCGTGTCGAGGCTGAGAGGACGCACCAGGCTATCTCACCTGGGCAATGAGCAAAGGATCCTTTCTTCCCCTTTTTTTTTGCTCCCTTAGACCTGGGGCAGCCTGGGGAGCTTTTGTGTGCCTGGTGCTTTTTTGGCTCCCGCGCTCGGTCGGGTCTCGGCGCATTTGCTGCGCGACGGCACATGTGTGTGTGTGAGCACAGATGGTGGATTTATACAGGGGTGAGGAAAGGTGGTACCTCCGAACAGTTGAGCAAACCTTAAGTTTTTTTTTTCTTTTTTTTTTTCCCAGCCTGTTGTTTAGGCCTGAGCAAATAAATGGGAGTTTAATTCAATTAGAGCCTGGCTTTAGTCAGTTGCCTCATGACAGAAATTATTCAATATTTTTTCCCCTCACATTGTTTGGTTTACACATCGCTGACTCCCTTGCTTTTGTGCTCTGTTTAGAGTGGCCGTAATGCGGTGAGCTTTTGTGTCTGCCATGTCGCCGTCCCTTTCACCGCTGTCTGGTTTTGTCAGTCCTGAGGTGCAACGATGCTATTTTGAAAATAGAAAGGTTTTAATGTATTAGGAACGGGGCCCGCGCTTGCACAGCAGCAAAATGTTGGAAACAAAGCTCGCAAGCCAGGACCGGCGACCGAATTACAGCTTGGGGGGGGGGGGGGGATGCTCTGGGGGGGCCTGAAGTCCCTGGGGTCCCAGCCCGCCACGCATGGAGCCCACAGCCTCACCACGCGCCTTGCCCAGCTCTGACAAAGTTGGTGGCATCAGCATCCTAGATGTGCCCAAAACCGCCATGCTCCAAAAACACCCTGAGAAACCTTCTCCTGGGAGCATTAGCGGCAAGCAACACCTCTGGAGGAAGGCTGGCAAGCCCTCATTTCCACCTTAATGGTTGCAACCTCCTCCCCCCCCATCTCCTCTCCTTGGAGCTGGGCAGGTGATCCCCTGAGCAGAGCTGATCTCCCCCATTATTCCTGCTGATGGGCTCGGAAGCAGCGTGTTACCTGTTAGACACAAGATTTCCTGTTGACACCAGGAAGCTAGAAAACGAGAGGAAAAAAAAAAAAAACCCAAAGCAACGCAGCTAGGGCTGCCAAACAAGCAGGCAGAGATTTTCAAGGCAATTGTGGGTTTTTTCTGAGTTTGCTGGTTTTTGTTTGTTTGGGGTTTTTTTTGTAATGGAGAGGCTAGAGCTGCACAATGCTTTTGCGTGGAAGTTTGGAGGTTTCTTTCCAGAGAAGTATGTCTTTGGCAGGCGAGATGTGGCTACGTCAGAAGAAGGTAGGGTTAACATCTGAGAGTTTTCTCTCGAAACTTTTAATGAGGAAACGATCACCCCTCCTGAGCTGAAATACCGGGTTGTTGAGGCTCTACATTGTGGGTTAAATGCAATATGAAAAATGAGTCAGATGTGCAGCTATTAATCTTTGGGGGCAGAGGAGGATAAAATGCCAGCAGATACAGAAGTTCTTAGTAGAAATAGAGAGTCATTATAAGGTTGCCTTTTTTACATGATGGTGTTACTCATTTTAAGTTACAAAATGACCAGTCTGTGATTTCCAAACATTTGAATCCAGTCCAGTGTCTATTGACTTTCTACCTACTACATGGTTATGAAGTTGAGCAACCTTTTTGGAAGGTGATAGACACAATATCTGTTTATGCAAGGACACATTTCCCTTTTCTTTATGTTCTGTTCATTCAAGGTTTTGTTTCCAAGGTCTTATTACTATAAAACTTAAAGTGAGACAAGGTCTGCCCTCGTGTCAGATAACACCACCAAAACAATTCTGATGGTTCAGTAGCTTATTATTTCATACTTCCAGGTCTTAAATAAATTACAGTTATTTTCACATTCCTCCTGAATATCCTTCAGGCATGATAAGAAGTGCATTTTTCTGAAAAGAATGTTAATATTTCTTTTCTTCTCGTTGATTTTAAATATTTTGTTGAATCGTCATGTACAATAATAATTAGAGGGGGTCTTGCTAAATTTCTTTCAGTGTGATGCTTATATTGTTTAGCTTCTTGACGTATTTTACTAATCATTGCAGAACTGTTGGCAAATAGATTGTAAACTACATCGAAACACAGAAGCACAGCAATAGTTTTAGCATCTTTTCTCCAGCATTCTTTTGCTGCAGTCTTGCAGATTCCTTTTTTCTTTCTCTTTTTTTTTTTTTTCATTCAGTCATCAAAGGCAATTATTGACTTGGGTTTTGAAGTGCAGATTATCAAGGTATTATTTCCTTAGAAGTGCAGTACTGTAGACTGTAGAAAGCAAGAGGACCTGAGTAATTTTCTAAAGAAGAGAAGGCACTAGTCTAAATGACTCGATGAATGACACATGTTTAGGGTTGTTTTTTTTCCTGAAGCATCAGTATAATGCTTCTCTCCTTTTTTCTTTTTTTTTTTTTTCCCTTTTCTGCATGGGTTAAATAAGGTAATCAACACTGTTATAATTTTACTAGAGGGGAAGAAATCCATTTTTTTCTTTTTTGTTTTTTAATATGTAGTTACAGGGTCATATAAAGTTACTCTATTACAGTCTGGAAATAAACGAATCTGGGCAATTTAAGGTCTGGCTGAGTGATGTGCAGGATCAGATCCTGGTTCCACTGAAATGAAGGAGATTGTATCAAAGTGCCACAGAAGAAACAATCGATATTGAAAAAGAGAAGGAAAAAGTTGTCCCAGAATTATTTCATTCTTTTCTCCTCCCATGATTACAGTGGTGCTTCCAGTAAAATACGGAACTTATTAAAATTAATTTTTCCTCTATTTGCTCCATCCTAACCTGAAATATCAGAGCCCACAGGCCAGGATGATCAGTAGCATGCTGAGGGTATGAAGTCTCCAAGCCCTCCTGGCTGGCGCGGCGGCAGGATGTGCAGTGCACAGCCCCGCGTTCCCAGGTTTCGGTCGAGTTCCCGAGGGCTCTCCTCTGAAACCTGAGGTGAGAGGAATCGGGAGCATGCTGGTCATTTGTTTTGTTAGGAACATATCAGACACTGTGGCACTCGTTTCTAGTAAGTACTTCCCACCTGGAGAAATTGCTGCTGCAGCTGAAGTTTTGCTGTAATAGGGATTCATCCTGTAGATCAAAGGATAGTTGTCTCTGGTGCCATTTATGTCCATTTACAAAGGACCTTTCCATTCACATTAGGTAATCAAGGCGCTACTTTTGTGTAAAAAGTGTGTTATGTGATATTTTATAACTCTTCCTGGCAGTTGTGTGGGTGTTAAGACCTGTGTACTCAATGGTCCACTGTTTGAATGATGTCTGTAAATACAGATTTACATAGCACATAATGACCGCTTTGAAGAATAAGGCTCATCTGACAGTCTTAAGGGATTTCAGGAAACATTTCTTTGGATTTTTTTTTTTTAAATAATAAAATCTTCAACCTACAATATTTGGGTAATTCTACCTTTCCTCCCACCTATCTAACAGACATTAGATATGCAACAACTCTTTCTGCCATTGTGTTAGCAGAGGATTTGACTTCCTCTTGATTGAGAACGAAGGACTAGTTGACTCATTTGACAAGAACATACAAACCACTCATTCACAACCACTCAGCCGCCATCCCAGTCTTTCTTGACCAGAAAAAAAAAAAAAAAATTGCTTTCTTGATCTAGATTTACGTGGTGGGAGTAAGAGTTGATTTTTTCTTTACTTCTATTTTTTCTACAAAATGCATCCTAGGTGAATAACCTTAGGACAATTTTATTTTTACCTACGAAGTCCACTAGCTGGGGGCTCCCCTCCCAGGTACTGCCACCTCCCTCATAACGGCGGGAACCTGACAAATTCTTCTACCCAACACAGTCCATAGCTGGAGGAGAATTATTCTGCTGGCAATTATAAACTTAAACTCTTCCAGGGAGATGGTGGGAGAGCTGGGTTCCTAAGAAATAATCATGTTCAGCCGTTGTAGCTCTGCCTGGGCGTGACAGCATTGTACAAGCTGTATTTCAGGCCCTTGATAGAAAAAACAGCAAGTTCTCAACAGGCTGATAGACACATAAGGTGGGTAAATGGCAATTTGCTACCTTCCAGAAACTGCCATGCCCCTATATTTCAACAGAAATTATCCTTTGCTGGAAAAGTTATACTGTAGCAAGACTCCCACTTTTCTGAGGACTCTTCAAGGCTGTGAAAGACTGTATTCCCTAAAAAGTTATACACAAAAATGCATAGACCTCAGAAAACATATTTTCCTTTAGTTAAGAATCTTTTCTTTCTATATAAAAGCTAAAAAAAAATAATAGAAATAATAAAAGTATCTTTGGGACAAAAGATAATAGGCAACGATATGCAGTTCCAGCTCCTTTTTCACCTCCTCTGTCCCTCATCATCAGTCACTGCAGTGAGGAAGGAGAACTATCATACTTGGAACTGTTCTAATCCAGTAAAAGCTTTGATTTTCCCCCCCCCGTGCTGCAATTCTTAGGCATACTGCATAGGCGTTATCACTACGGTTTGCAAGCAGCCAGGGAAAGGAAAGGGGATAAAATATTCACCTCCAAAGTCAACACCGAATGAAGCTATGCATCTATATTTCTCTTTCAAGGACATCATCAAAACTCGTGGAGGCAAAGCCATCCACTGCAAACCACGAGGCTGTATAGATTTTAAGGTAATAAAGCTAACGTAACTGTCAGTCTCCAAACTGAAACCACGGTAGCCTTTTTAACTAAAGAGAAAGTTACTTTTTCTTTTCTGAAAAGGTTTCTTCTTCAAAGACCCTATTGATGGGAAGGTAGAAGGAAACCTGACATCATTTTGGATTCTTCCCAGCCTACCTTCAGGCATCTCTTTCTACTGCTTCTTTCATGGAGGCACTCAAGTCTTAGTGTGACAATTTAAAAAATATGAAGCCTCTGGGCTATTATGAATTTCTGTCCCCAGAGAGAAACACAGCACAAATCTGACACACCAGAGGACTCAGAGGAATGGTCTATTTTCTGTTTTTTCTGAGACGGTCAGCTTGAGACTGAAGGTGATATTGTTGTGGGGGGTGAAACCCACATCAGTTTTTACAAGGGGTAACTCCTAACCGCATTGGCGTACTTGGG
This sequence comes from Aptenodytes patagonicus, assembly GCF_965638725.1. Taxonomy (NCBI): domain Eukaryota; kingdom Metazoa; phylum Chordata; class Aves; order Sphenisciformes; family Spheniscidae; genus Aptenodytes; species Aptenodytes patagonicus. The sequence continues at coordinate 72,060,053 of NC_134954.1, read as the reverse complement.
GGGATTTCAGAAATACAGGGAAACGCGGAAAGAGGTGTAAGGATGAGAGTGAGAAGTAGGAAAGAGAGGGGTGATGGAGGATATGTTGGCAGATGCCAATGGACAGCTTGGGTGATTCTGCGGATGACATGTGTTTTCCAGACAGAACAATGGCATCCAAACTGCTAATCAGAACACAGGGTTGGCTCCGTCTCTCCGCTGTAAATCTTGCATTCTTCGGTCTTGTCTGTAGCCAGATTTTTCAGTCAGTCAGTCGAAAAAGCGGACCAAATTCTGTAGTTATCTGGAGCCTTTTTATGAAATCAATGAAGTCGTTTAAAATTACTGTGAAAGTAAAAGGAAGGCGATTTAGTCAAAACGCAGATATGAAAATACCGGTGATTTCTCCTATATAAAACCCAAATAAATGTTGTGAACTAGGGACTCTGCGGCCAGATCCATTCTGTTTTCTAGTTCCACAACATCTAGAGCATGGGAACAAACACATGGGTTTTGAAAAGTGAAAATGATTATTTTATGACTATTCATCAGAAGCAGGACTCAAATTGAAATAAATGGCATTAAACATAGGAGACTCCCTCACTAGAGCTCACAACTGTTCTTCATCCACCTTTTCTTGTTCACTTGTCCCTTTAGTCCTCAAAAAGTTTAGACTATTCTTTCATTTTTAAACTATATCAGTGAGATAACTACGAGAATAGTCCTGTTCCTGCCTCTGTGTTCAAAGAAAGAGAAAAGTGAATTTTGGGCAGGGAAAGAGAAGTGTGAATGTATTAAGCTGCACTATTATGGAGAGAATTTTCTTCTGCCATTTGATTCCTCATAAGATAATGTAATTTCTTAAGACTTACAAGATATGTCCCTAAATACTTAAAAAATCATCAAAATCAGATCAAGGATACAGTTAAGCAACAAAAACATCTTCTTGAACATCATGAACATTAGAGTCATACCAATTCCATTCTCATTTCAAGCAAAAACTGAAGGTATATCGTCTTCCTCCAGGCTATGCTTTTGTCTCTCCTGTGAACAAGCTCTACAGTCTACCAGGAGAAAAGGCTATCTTGAAGGATAAATAAATAATCAATTATTTATATTTCTAAAAGCATTCAGCTGTGCTCTTAATGCTGTGTAACCATTTAAAAGTACGTATTCAGCAGAGAAATTCCAGTCTGGGAATCTAGTGATTTTATCAACACCCTCAAGATTCAGAGGAAGACAAATCTGCTCCTGGTCATCAACATCCAATAACTGGCCTATCGCTTCAGTGCAGAGACAGCCATAAGGATAGCAGGGATTGGTTAACCACACAATTGCCAAAATCAGTGTCTCCCAATCAAGATATATAAACCTCGATGAATCCCATTGTCGTTAGCAGGAACAAGGAAACAAACACTTCCTGAGAAGAGAAGCCGAGAGAGAGCCAAGAGCCTCACCAATGTGTAGCGTATCTCATCTGACAGTGCAGCTTGGGTAATGGCCTCAGGACTCTAGCTAAAAATATAGACAGAAAAAATATAAAGTTATTTGCCTACATGATATAGGAGCATTCCTTGTTATTGGGCTTGAAAATAGTATCACAATCTCTTGTTGAAGTCTGTAGTGGGTTTGACGATTTTAACTAAACGCATATTCCAAAGCACTTATGTGTAAAGGCAACCTGGCAGGGTGAGAGACAGGCCTGAGCATCAGCTTTTAGGCTTCAGGACTAAGCAACCCTTGAGGTCTGCACTTCAGGTTTCTCTATTTTTGCTCCCTTCTAATATCACATCTTAAGGACAGTTGAGGTCCTGTCTGTTGGCAAAATTTTGTCTTTTAAATCCTAAGTCTTCTTATTTGTGGAGTTTACATGTTGACGGTACATCCTATTAGAATAACCATTCCCATACCAATTATGGTTGCCTGAGAAATTTCTAAAATTAAATGTATTTTTATTATCAATGTACCTTCCCTGAGAACAGTGTTTATTCTGGTGGGAAAAGAGTGGGTGTACCCTAAGCTTCCTGTCATATCGCTTGTATCGTCCTCATTTCTCTTAGGATGAGAGGCACTCATTAGTAATAGAACAGAGGAGATAATGATCACACACACACACAAAACAGGTAAGGCCTTTTCTGTTTAGAGTCTGTAGATGACAAAAGCAAGGAAATGCAAGGGTAATGCTATTACTTCATTCCTAGATCATATCATTTATACTTAATGTGCTTCACAGTGTTGTGAGCATTACAGGATTCTGTTATCTACAGAGTAAGAAAGCATTAAAAAAAAGTACTCTCTTATTTACATGCAGAATTTGCCCACGTGTAAGTTTTTTTTCCCTAAATCCATTGCACACACCAAGCCGGAATACGTGGTCGTGGCTTGGGAATGTCCAAGAACCGGTTGGAAGAAACCAGTTTCTTCTCTCCTGTTTCCAGGCTTGGCCAGGCTGGAGGCTGCTTCTGGGGCTTCTCCCGTGGTTTGTCCTCTGGTCGTCCCACCGGCCACTCCTGACTGGGGCTGTCTGCACGTAGATAGGTCATAACGAGCGTGCAATTCTTCATGTGGGGATGCAACAGAATTTTCATCATCCATCGAGGAGAAGGGCATATTTTCATACTTATGTGGACACTTTCATTTTCAGCTGGCTTGGCAAATTAATTGCCACCTTTGAGCAACCACTTACTCTTATGTTACAGGAAAACCAGGGAGCGATATGACCAGTGACCTGACCATCTAGGACACGTGAAATGGCTGGGCATTTCTGAAAAGGTTAACCCCGATGCCTTGGCCAAAGTTGTGCAGAATGGGCCAGAGCAGGAGTAAACCAGCTGTCCCCATCCCGTGGCACGACACACGCTGCCTTTCCCATCCCTCATTCTGCAGGGAGCCGTTTGCATAAATCCCTTGCAGATCAGGGAGAAAATTGATCCCCTACTTTTCAGTTCCCTTCTTTTACTGGTTGTCACAACCTTAACAGTACTTGACATCAATGGGAGTTACATTGTGGACTGGGGGCAGTGTTTGGCCCTTAAGCGTAGTTTTTGCATGTTAATACATTAGCAACTGATGTCTTATTTGTTCAGTAACTGACAGAATAATGTACAGAAAGCACGTAAGTATGAAAAGGGGCTAGTTAGGTAATGTTGAGCGGAACATCTTCAAGACAACACTGCAACCACTGTATTTCAAATGTCAGGCTAATTATTGTCAACATTTAAATGTTAGCGTGGGCCATTTTTAATAGAGGAATTTTTTCAGCAGGTACCATTATGGGATGAAAATGTCACATGTAGTTCTGCCATCGCATTGTTCAAAAAAGTACATAAACCAAGGAAATTCTTTCTAGAGATAGCTTAAAGATTTAAGCTTGTTTGCTTAAATCTGACTGTAAACTTAATCTGTCTGATGATACTATTTGAGGTATCATTTATTTTAAGGAGGCGTGGAGAAGGCTTGCTAGAATATAACAATTTCAATGAAAATAATGTTTGTCAGAGCTAAAGTCAGCCTTTTACATACAGCTTTTTGGAGATTCATCCTTGTCCAGGTTCTAGTTGTTCTGGAGGCAGTTGAAGTCTGAGCTGTGTACTCTCTGGTAACCCCTTTACAGAAAATGAAACTTGAATATGATTCAGCACAAAATGGAATGCAATGCCGATAATTCAGACACTCCTCCTCTGGTTTGATCCATCGCTTACCATGTAAACACAGCGCTAAATGGCAAATACCACTGCAACCCAGGACAGTACCTGTGTATAATTATGAGCGTGTTTTGCTAGTGCAACCGTTACACAGAATTAGCATTAATTCCTGCAAAGTTTTGGATGCCGGCGCTGGTCTCGACATTTATTACTGCTCTTTAGTTGGCTTTTTGCTACACCTTAGAGTCAGATATAAAAGGAGCGTCTGTTTTGAGCCAGCCATCAGTGCGTCTTCCCTCCTGTTCATTGAAATGCAGGGGGGACTTCTTTGGGTTCTTCTCTGTGGACTTGAAGCAACTTGTTTTCGTGCCATCTCTATAGCTCCATCACACGTGTAAATTTTGGGTGAAGCTTCAAGTTGCTTGCTTGACCTAGTGGAAAGAACAGAGTCTGAAGTTAGGATGCGTTG
>NC_134954.1:72023461-72048461 GCF_965638725.1 Aptenodytes patagonicus | reverse complement strand
TAACAATCTTTCTCACAAAAAATGAGTAATAAGAATTTTAATGCTTCGCGTATCAATAAGATTTTAATAGTGGGCTTTGATCTTCTTGCCAGTCTACCACTTGACTGGCCGAGCAGCATCCATCTTCCTGAATCATCATTGACTTGTGTTCATTTCTGGGAAATTCTTTCTTTTTTCTTTTTTTTTTTTTCTTTTGGTCATATTTGAACCATTTCTGGGGGCCTTTTGACATTTTGTTTCTTACAAGCGCGGCTAAGTGAAAGATTAAAGCAGATTTTTCACTTAAATCTCAAATACTAAATTCTCTCACTTAAAAAAAAAAAAGAGAGATTGTATGTTTGTGCATGTCTTCAAATAAAGAAAGGCTGGCATTTAGGAGAAGTTGAAAAGGCGAGAAAGAAATGTTATGTATATTTATTTTTGCCTGTGAAAACCCTTTGGAGGGTTAAATCTTAACCAGGCTGTATGTGTGAATACCTGTTGCACATGAACTAACAAATTAGCAGCAAGAAACCAAGTTTGACAGGCACTCTAAGGCAGCCTGAAACATCTATGAAAATAAGCGTTCTCCCCAGTGATGGAGCTGCATCCAGCCTCTTCGAAATGCTGTTTTAACACACTCCGAACTCCCAGTTTCATGGAAAGCAAACCGATCCATGATAAACACAGAGTAAATAGTTCTACACATATCATGCTCATTTGCATGTGAATTAACCCAATTTATGGCCATAAAGGCAGACTTTGTCAGCGCACAGAGAGTGCACAGAACACGCAAACAAATCGTAGGGGCAGAGAAGAACTGCCCACAGCCGAAAATTTGTCACATTTCTGCACCACTTGATATTAATACATGCTGCACTTCAGATGAGGTTAAAATGAGGATGACAGCTCAGAAGATCTGTGTGACGATAGATAGAAATAGATGTATAAGAACTTCTTGTATCTTCCTTTTGTATTTGCAGTTTCTTCCAGGTATAGAACTCACAGTGTCTGTTAACTGACTATTTCTTTTAAATACGGAAGGGAAAAAAAAAAAAAAGAAAAAAAAAATCCCTTTTTATCACCCGACTGATATTAGATTTGATATTGGGAAAAGCCCTTCATTTACTCCAAACAAATAGTTCTGTTTTCCACCACTCGCTGTCATGTTTAAAGTAAATAAGTTCTCGGCCATCCAGCACCGCTGAACTCATTCAGTTGCCAGAACAAAGCCATTGTATAGAGGTCCACAACAGCCCTTTTCTCTCCTTCCCTTAGCAGGATCTTCCCTGTTACTGCAGCGTGCTCCCTAGCTTTGTAAAGCAATTCAATAATGTGCAAATGCTGAAAGTGTGCGTGCTTATTTTACAGAAGAAATGAAGGAAGATTATGACACTATGGGGCCTGAAGCCACAATTCAGACCACTGGAAACAATGGTACAGGTAAGGTATTGCGCGATATGAGCATCGCTTTTCTTCTGTGTCGTGTCGAATTAGCTGTGCATGAAGAGAATTAGTGACAAAACAATTTCTTTCTCGTTTTCAGTTTAACAATTGGGAAACATTTACATAATTTTCCTGGTTTTTTTAATTTTTTTTTGATCGCAACGGTGCAGCGACAAACTCATTCGGTGAGAGTCCTTGCTACCCTTCCCGTGCTCTGCAACGTTTCAGCCCCTAACTCCTTTTAACTGCATCCTTGTAAGCTAATAGTTTTCAGCAGCATGAGGAGATGTTTTCCCAGCGAGGGCGAATATAGTGTAGTTTAAAGTAGCTGGACCAAGATACAGTAGTCTTTTAATGAGAGGGACTGTACAAAGAGCTTGATAATGAGGATGGGGTGCACCCTTCTTGGCAACCCCAGGTTCGCATGGTGCACAGAGTGAGCTACTTCAGAGACTGAAAACATCTTTTCAGGAAGACACACATAAACCCCTTACATAGATACGCACACACACACACACACTCTTAAAATGCATATTTATGAGATTATTATGTTTGTGGCTAATCTTCCCACACACACACTTTCCACATCTCTTTCTTTCCCCTCTTCTTAGAAATCAATACATTTTGTGGAACAAGAACGGGGACTGAGATATTTAGCAGGCATCATCTCCGAGCCATCTCTTTTTTTCTGTGGCAGAGCAAAACAGCAAAAGGTTTCTGTTACTGTTTTCGAATCCAAACGAATTCAGGGGTTTACCATGTTCTTTCCAAAGGCCACAAGGCCCCACTCCATCCTCAGCACAGCTGAACACCATACATCACCCAGTGTTTCTTTTGCATTTGTCACAATTTGAGATGTTGCAGATAGCCCTGATTTACACGGTTAAGAGTTTTCTAGTATAAGTATATTTCTATGCATTCCATTATGAGATTAAGTTCATAGGTAATGCCCCCTACAAGTATTACTGTAAAAGGTGGTACCTAAGTCTTGCAAGGATTTTATTACTCACATTTTCCTAATGTTGGTAACACCCACATAAAACCCCAATGCTCTTATTAAGTAACACAAGAAATTTACTTTCTAATTCTTGAGGGGGAAAATAATAGGAAAATAAACCCATGCCACTGCTTTTTTCATCCATTAGATTTATTATGCATGAAAGAAGGGTGGCACCAAGGCACAGTTTATCATTACATATATACTTAATGATGTTGCCATACAGAACTGGATACATATGTATTTGAAAAGCTTTTTTTATTTCCAAAGGACAATAATAAAGTGACAAATTGTGCTTAGCACTTGGAGAAACAGGACTTTAAAAGACGTCTGATTCAGAAATAAGACTTGATGGTTATCTGAATTACCATTACCAGAGCCTTTGAGGTCCCCTATCAGTCCGTGTGACTTCCTTTGCACATATTTTCCTTACCATAACAGGCCTTGACTCTTTCATACTTGCAATGTGGTCTGTTCGAGGGGGAAGACTTCATGTCCTCTTAGCCCCTTCCCTTCCCGTATCTGATGGTGTATTCTGCCTGCTTGACTTCAGCCTCATGGCATCTCTCTGGGGGCAGGGTGCCGTCGAGCCCCCGCACAGCCCTGCCGCTAACTCTGCGTGGGGTCCGTGGCACGTCCTGCCCCTTCTGAAACCAGTTTTCTGGGGGAAAAGATAAGGGTTGCCCCTACCCAGCTTGGCACACTGCAAACTCGTGGTTCAAAGAGTGCTTTGCATTTAAGTGGTCTGCATTTAAAATGCAAAAGCTGCTCTGGATGTTGCACCTGGCAATTCCTTCCCCAAATGTCCTGTGCAAAAGTCCCAGCCTCCTCTTTACTCCAGCTGCTATTTGCTGCAACGGGCTTGCTCAAATAACCATTACGAGTTGTCTAGTGCTCTGCTAGTGTTTAATTCAAATCTTTCATCACTGAGGCGTTCAGAGCCACCTCCTTCAGTGGAGGCTGGTGCCTGGGTAGGTTGGGTAGAACATGTTTCTGTAATGGCTGCAGTTTCTGTAGTCTCTTAAAAGCGATGTCAGATTATTTAGTCATATTAAATCATCTGAGAAACTAAATGCCTTTGCCAGTCTTTTCACCTTGAGTGGAAGATGCCAGGTGACAGGAGCTGCAGCATCCTTCACGCAGAGTAAAAACTCCCCTGGCTTGCCTGTTGAGGTGCCCCAACCATTATTTGAGGAGGCAAGGGAAGAGGTCAGTCCCTGAGCCATTGGAGATCCTTCCTACCTATTCTGGGAAATGTTCAAAGTTTTCTTCTTCAGCCTCACTATAGGCTTTGGGCCTGTCTTGAGTGTCTGGCCTCAATTTTTCCCTGCAGATAGTAGGGGGATTTAAGACTGATGTTTAATAAAATAGCTGAGGTGAGGCTGAGACTCGACCCAATGAAAGAAGTTGGATCAGTGACTCCATCTTCAGCGAAAGCCATACTGCAGTGACCTTCTGGTGTCCAGGAAAGCCATTTGGGTCTTCCTAGAGATTAACATGGGTTCTTCCAGACGGGCCAAGAAGATTTCTCTCATTTAACACAACGTGCCTCTCCCTCTTGACACCAGATTTAGTAGCACTCCATGACCTGGGCTGAGCGCAGAGATAGGAGATACAGCTTCAGACTCATAGAATCATAGAATCATAGAATCATTAAGGTTGGAAAAGACCTCTAAGATCATCGAGTCCAACCATCGACCCAACACCCCCATGCCCACTAAACCATGTCCCTAAGCGCCGCATCTACACGTCTTTTAAATACGTCCAGGGATGGGGACTCAACCACTTCCCTGGGCAGCCTCTTCCAATGTTTAACCACTCTTTCAGTAAAGAAATTTTTCCTCACGTCCAATCTGAACCTCCCCTGGCGCAACTTGAGGCTCATTCACATACATCCAACTGGCAAAGTTGCTGTAGGTGCATGCAACAACTGTGGTGTATTTTTAGCATCAAATTCATTGCAGAACGTCATTAGTAGAGAAAGAAAACGAAAAGAAAAAGTCTCCGTTATTAAATTATTCTGCTATTGTCAGAATGGCCACTTCCTAGTGGTACTTAAAAAAGAAATCTTGTTATCCATACATTAATCAGCTGCATCTTTATAATGAGCCATGGAGACTTTATAGTGGAAAAGCAAAAGTGACCGTTAGAGTGAAAATTTTAGTCTTTGGTCCTGCTAAATTCATTTGTAAATATTTATGGGATTTCTGAAATGGTTACTTGACAAAATGATGTTTTGCAGAAGGGTTTTTTAAAATGTGAATGAATAAACTCCTATGGTTTATTTTATTGTACCTGTTATGGTTATTACAACTGGGTTGTTTGCAGAAAATAGATTAACAAATTCCATGTAAACAAACAGAAAAAAATTTCCAGGTTTCGATTACTAACGTCTGACAAGCTTCGAGTAAAGATCTCTGAATATAATTTCAAGAAGGGAAAAAAAAACCTTCGGAGGGGGGAAAACAGAAGTAAAACTTGGCAGGTTGGAGGACAGGCCGTTTCAGGCTGTAATCTGTGTGTACCAATGGGGGCCTCTCACTTCCTGGCTAATGAAGGCTGTGGTTTTATTAGCTTTGTTTGCGATTAAGGGCAGCTATCACCATCTTGCAGGACGAGTTCCCACACAAAATAACTGGTCTCCCAAGCTCCTTGAACCTCTCGCTCACTTTATCTTGAAAGGTCCTAAATGCCTCCAAAGATAGCTTTCCTTAATGCGTTTTATTTTTATGTGACACGGCCACATCAGCTTTTGGAGCAGAAAATATTTCTGCTCTCCAGGCTCCAATAATTAATTAAAAAAAGACTTATTTGGTGAGGTCACCCGCCGTAGATCTCGCTGAAATTCTTGCCTCGCAGGAGGGGATGTGCAATGTGTGTGCAGTGTTAGCCCACGAGGAATCTGGGAACATGACTTTCTGCATGGAAAACAAATTAGGGCACTGGGGGGAAGCAAGCCTTCCCCCCAGAAATCAAGAGAGAAACCTAATGGTTATCAGATGGGTCTTTTCAGTAACACTGGGTGAGCTTCCAGCCATGTCTGAATTGTCAGTAACGTCGCTGGTGAGAAACCAGATACACATGGTCACCTTTTGCTATTTATGTTAATCTGCAGTGTTGCAGCACTGGTTGTATTGTTTCGGTTAAGGATCTGTCAGCTTTTCCACTAAATCCTCTTGTTTTTAGGGGTTTATAATGTAGACATAAACATTTGCTTTAGCTCCCGGATTGCATGCACAGACATAGAAGCTAAATAATCCAGAGAATTAGGAAGCCGAGGCCAGTAATATCGCAGCAGTCCTCCACAGCCTGTTGGATCAGCCTCCAGATAGACTTGGGAGCCGGAACGGAAGAACCTCGTTTGGGTTTGAGTTTGGGACTGAAGCTCCTAATATTAATTCAGGCCTTGTTCTGTGGCTTGATCCTATAAATACAGTTGCAAGCTCCAAAACCCCCCAGCCTGTCTGGAGGAGGAGAAGGACGCATGGAGCCATCCCTTGGAGCTGTCCCACCTTTTACCCTTCCTGCTCCCATATCTCCTCTCCGGAGAAAAGCTCTCTTTCCCTGCTTCACAGGTAGCATTTACTGGGTCATGGCCTGAATCTGGCAAAAGATAAACTTGTTTTCCTTGGATCTATTGCTAAGTCAAGAGAAGGAGAGGAGATGGGGTACCGTTAAGCCGGAGGGTGGATGATCTTGCAACAGTTGGAAGATCTAGGCATAGCAAGGGAATGAAAAGTCAGGTTTCCAATGTAAGAAGTAATGCCTCAGCTTTGTTCTGATAAAAATGAAGTCAAAACCATAGTCTGATGCTCTTGTGCATAAGGTCTACTTCAGTAACCACCATTTTGTTATATTTCTCTCACAGCTACAAAATGGAGGTAAGGTACTTGGTCTTGTTCTCCGTACTCACACTCCCCTTCTCTAGAAGTTGCATTTTTTTGGGGAAAAAAAAGGAGATATTGTTTCTCGTGCTAATAACAAATGATAACAGGAGCTACAGGAGCTACAAAAGGACTAAGGGAGGAACTCTGTAGTGTTGTAGCAATTCCCTACACAACTGCTGCGATAGGAACAGAAGTTTCCTTCCAAAAACGGGGTCCCATGCCCTGTGCCTTTTGGTCACTGTCACTAAAATACTGCGGAACGGTTGAGAAGCTGCTCAGCTCATACGAAAAATAGGGCATATTTGTCTCAGCCAGAGGATTTGATTTTATCGGCTAAAGGGATGAGGTTTGCGTAGACGAATATCTACTTTTATTGATGACGGCAAGATCAGCGCTTCAAACCAGGCACTTTCAGGTTTCCAGTTGTGTCCCAGTCAGAGACCATGTCTCATTTTGAATGCCAGCATCACCTTGCATTTTTGTAGGAAACCGAGGCAAAGCATTTACCCGTTTTTAAACACCAAGGAGCCGGTTAGTCTGTCATTTCCAGCGGTTACAAACCAGTATAACCCTGCAGGGCCATAACACCTTTGATTTCCATGAGTTTACTCCATATTGCTCCCTGGAGTCAGTGAGAGCAGAATCGTGCCATTTAATATTTTACTTTTACATGAACTGTAGAATGGTTTATGGCGTTGCCTCATTTTCTTATTTCACCTAAGGAGAAATACATTAAAAATGTAATCAATCATAAGCCGTTCTTTTCATTTACGGTCAGTTAAAAACAAGTATCTTTAATTCCCTGCCACCAACTGTGTCTTCCAAGACTTGTTAATAAAAAAAAAATTAGAGAAAGAAAATGATCAGCTCCTTTTTTTTCCTGGTATAATTATATTAATATTTGTCTATAACGTCCCAGAGTTTTTAAGGTCTTTTCTGTATGCGGTGTTCATACATGGAGGAGAAAAGCATATTTTTAATAACAGGATGTTTTGCGGTTGAGCATATATTATGTTTCATAGACATTGCATGGACAATAAAAAATCGGGTTTACATTTAAGGAAAAGAAGGAAAACTCTCGTACAGACTGTAAAAGTGGGTTTAGGCTTGGTATTCCTGTTATGGTCTAAAACATGTGGTTCTATTTGTAGAAATCTATGAAACAATACTTTTTTTAAAACAACCTATTCTCCCATTGTAAGTTAATTTTTCAGGGAGAAAAAAAAATAAAGGGAAGATGTTGTGAGCAATTCTCTTCTCATGCCTGCCACGGAAGAGCAGCCCGAGGCAGGACCTGTCTTGGAGGAGAAGCGGTTGTGGTCTTTACTACCTGCAAATACCATCTCCCATGCGGGGACTGTCCCGGGGTCTGCGGGATCTGGGGGCAGCTAGGCTCAGTCCTGTAGGTCGAGCTGTGTTCATGCCAAAAGCCCTGGGTCCCTCAGGAGCCCCCTGAAGGTTCAGGTTCCATAGACGAAAGATTACCTGCATTACCCAAGCCTCATAAACTTCTCCTGCTGCCCTGTAGAGCCCGTGTTCTTGTTAATTTAACTGCCCACCCTTACTTCCATCCACGCTGGTGGAAAGCTGGCATTAATTTTATCAGGAGCTGGAGCAAGACCGATGAGAGTGAGGATCCAGCTGCAGCCCCAGCCTCGTAGCTCCAGCACACCAGCTCAGCCTGTGCATAATGATGCTAAACGACCCGAGCTCTCGGGGAGGATGCACTCAAACCCCCTTTCTTTTCCCCTTCTCTCACTTTAGTGAAGAACGCAAATTGCACGTCGGACTTTGAGGAATATTTTGCCAAAAGGAAACTGGAGGAAGGAGATGGGCATGCAGTCAGCATAGCGGAGTACCTGCAGCGCAGCGACACAGCCATTATTTACCCCGAAGCCCCCGAGGAACTGTCTCGCCTTGGCACTCCAGAGGCCAATGGGCAAGAAGAAAATGGTGAGGCTGTAATTCATTTTTAGCCAGTATCCTGACCTCGTGCAGCTGTTGCAATTATAAATGCACTACATGCCTGGGTGTTTACCTTAAAAATTGAAGAACAGCTGCAGCGGCATGGAATTTCATGAGCAAAGATTGGGGCTGTAATTTCAGTGTATTGTGATTTTTTAGTCAGCAAATTTGTATTATTTGGCGGGTGAACCGAAGAGCTGAATTTAAACGGGAGAAAGGCTGCTGCTCTAGTTGGGAGTTTGGGAAGTTTTAATAGAGTTTTAATGCAACGAAAGACGGGGTAGCCGACCCATCGCTCCCCGATGCCTTGATAAATAATTGGAAAAGCGTTGGTAGGAAGGATTCGGTCAATGGCTTAAGTAACATAATGAGCTGGGGCTGGAATGCAAATCGCCAATTGATCGGGGAAAGTATGTCTTAGTTTTCCAGCCAGCGAGGTCTGCGGGAGGACTGATGCCCGTAATTAATTTCCGAGCGGGGTCCGGAGCGGGTCCTGCGAGTCTGCTGTGGGCGTGCGCGGGTGCCGGTGCCTCCCGCCACCGGTTGGAAGCGCCGTCCCTCCCTCTCGGGCAGCAGATTGCAGCGATTCCTCTCATACCATCCCGGGAAATCAGCCCATGAGCTGCCATTGATTTGCTGACCTTTTGGCCTGCCTCTTTCCCCTCCCTGTCCCGGGGTGCAGACCTGCCACCTGGAACTCCAGATGCCTTCGCCCAACTGCTGACCTGCCCCTACTGCGACCGGGGCTACAAGCGCCTGACGTCCCTCAAGGAGCACATCAAGTACCGCCACGAGAAGAACGAGGAGAACTTCTCGTGCCCTCTCTGTAACTACACGTTTGCCTACCGCACCCAGCTCGAGCGGCATATGGTGACACACAAGCCAGGGACAGATCAGGTGGGGGGCTGGTTTTAAGTGATTTCTTTCTGTAATAACCCCTTAGAGAAACGATATTGCTTTGATTGGCAATCATTATTAATTTTTCATGGCATTTTGAAGATGCAGATCTTTTAATGGTAATAGCTTTAATTGAGGTCTAAATGATTTTTTGATGGTCTCTTCTAATATGATTTAATAGTCTTATGTTCACGATCGAATGAGTGTGTTAATTTCTAATTTAGAAATTTTATTTGCACTTTAACTTGACTTTAGTTTCGTTTTTATGTTCCTCAAAAAGTGAATGAAACTGTAGCATTTTAATTATACATTATTAAACATCTCAGCAATTTTAATTCCATTTTTCACCTAGTTTTACTTTGCAGTGTTGCAAATAGGAGCTCCAAGACATACTAAAAGATCCGCTAATATTTTTTCATTACTTTTTGAGTAACCTTTTCAACCACATGAAATTATGCGTATTTTGTATAATCGTTTGTTAAACATAATTACACATTTTTAGAATAACTCTTCCTCCAGCACATATAGGCTATCATTTGCGATTGTGCCACTAACACATGCATGTGCTAGAATTGTGGCATCGCTATCATTAGTATAGCCCGGCAGCGTATCTGCAATAAATCAAGGCAGTTTTTTCCTCAATGTGATGCATGTAATATTATCTCAGTGCTGCGTTTAAGGAAACGCCGCGTATCTCAAACAGGTGACTGAGCTTCCCTAGTGCTCCTAAACAGCCCGGCGATAGACCTGTGCCACAAAACTCTTTGCATACCAGCAGAAAAACTACTCCTGTCCTCGCCAGAGAATCACTTCTGAAAACCCGTCTTATGGATGGCTGTAACGGAACCTCAAATGGCGTGGTTAAAACTTAAATAAATAGATGTGTGCATTGTGTCAAATTATAAAGGCTTTATGCCATATTTATTTTTCTTAAAAACCTGAAAATCATGCTCGGCTCTGTTTCTCTTGGTAGGTTTTTCTCGGCATAAGGTAAATTCAGTTAGGCAAACACGCATCTCCTAATCACGCGATTTTTTGCAATTAGCATTTTTAAGAGAACCGTATCTTTTGCTTGATCTTAAATCAATTGAAATGATTCTGGAGTGGTTTCTCCTATTTTTTCCTTCCCGTGGCTTCTCTGGTAGACAAACACATTTTCACATGTGTATTTTTCCTAACCTGATCCACCGTAAGGTTCTTTCTTTTGCTTCGTATCATTAAAAACACCAGGGGGAAAAAAAAAACCCGCCTAGATATTTATCCAACGTAACCGCCTGAAATTTCACATGCGAGAGCGCGCTGGTGCTGGCGCATTATGAATGGTAGCTTTGGTGTTGAAAAGTCCCCTCATTTGCTCATGGCATTTACAATTAGTAAATTAAAATGATTGTATCATATTAACAGTGGCACAACTAAAGTTTATAGTAGTCCTCGGAGGGCGATGGGGGGAGACAAAACAGCTGTTGCTGTTTGTTTATGCAACTCAGCAACATATGAGCGCGGGTCCCTCAATGGCGCGCGGCGGGCTGGGCTCTGCTTGATCTTTGAAGGTTGCTGCTGTTTGAACAAACCTCCCTGTGTCCCATGTAACACCATCTGTCTCGCCAGGAATGTGGGAAGAGGCAGCACACCCTCGCAGTTGTCATACCGTTTCGGCGCTGCCTTTTTTTTTTTTGCCTTTTTTTTTCCCCTTCTTTTTTTCCCCTTTCCCCCCCCTCCCTGCTCCTGCAATAGGCTTTTGTGTTGTGGCCGCCTGCAAAAGGCTGACCTCCTACCTTGAGCACCCAGAGCGGTTGGCTGCATTATTATGAATATTATTAATTTTTTTTTAATTTTTTTTTTTTTCCCCTCTCCAAATTCAAAGTCACGGGGCCTTTCTTGCTTGTTGCAAAAAGGTCAGTTGCCTTTGATTATATCTTTATGCCACTCATAACTTTCAACTTTCCCTCGCCCCTTAGAAGAGCACCGGGGAAAAACATGGCACGAAAGGTAGCTCAAGTCTTCCCTGCCGCTCTGTGATTTTAAAAGACATTTCCAGCAGCAGCTCACAACGAAGACTCAGTCTCTTCTGCTTGATAATGAATTAAATCTTACACGAAATACCACTAACGACAGTGTTTCTGTCTTTCCTACACAAGCAGTAAACAGAATTTTTAAACAAGCGGAGTCCCACATGTTCAGAATCTGCTAGGAATATTAAGAGCCACAAATCTTTTTCTAAAACAGTTTCTCTCATCGTAAGATACCTTAAAGCAACACATTTCTGATGAGAGACTTAGGAAATAATTCTAAAGCAAATATCGAATGCTCATGTGAAAGTACTTTCTCATTTGTTTCAGTTTACTGCCAACATTTTGATTTTTATTGCAGCACTGATGAGACAAATAAATGTACATGCAGACCTTTTGGTCCGCTTGATAAATTCAGAGCCACATTAATTTTGTTTTTGTTTTTTAAGCTAGAAATTCATGGTTTCTCTTGCATAAAATTCATGTCGGTATCTTTTTTCTTTTTCCCCCCTCCTAGCACCAAATGCTGACCCAAGGAGCAGGCAATCGCAAGTTCAAATGCACTGAGTGTGGCAAGGCCTTCAAATATAAACACCATCTGAAGGAACACCTGCGAATTCACAGTGGTGAGTAGCAGAGGTGCTGGTGTGCTCATTTGCATTTTGTTTAATTAGCTGAGTTTTAAAGACTGCTTAAAATTTACACAGTTCTGCTTCTGGCTTCTTGGAGCTACTAAGGTATTTCATAAGTGATATCTGAGTCATCCTCCTTTATCATGCTGTTAATACCACGGTCTCGCTGAAAGATTTGGAAATAGTAAAGCTTCCTGCAAATAATATAGATGGATTGTTCGGCAGTTTGAGTTCAGAAGCGTTCGCTCGTTTCTGTGCAGTCGGACCCTGAAGAGTCCATTATATTTTCCATAACAAAAAGTCCCCCCCAAGTGAAATACAGCTCATATTCTCAGATAATGAGTAAGCGCAAAGCATCTCATATTGAATGACTTGTGCATTTTGTCTCTCGTGCTTGACGCAGCATTCAGCACACGAAATGCCACCGGGCTCTGTCCAGGCACAAACCTCCACCAATGCTGACGTGGAGGTCCTGACATCAGGACTCAGTTTCTCATACCGTGCTCATTTCCAGTGAAAATTCCTTTTTTTTGGAAGGAAAAAAAAAAGAAGAAACCAATCAAATTTGAACTGTTTGGATTTGATTTGACTCCCTTCGCCACAGGGTACTTACCCGTCACTTGCAATGGTCAGTCTGGAGCCAATCTCACACCTTGGCGGCTGTTGCCGGCTGGAGACCGTCGGTCCAAACTGACCTCAAGACCCGTAGAAAGAGGAGGATAAAGCAGTGGTAGTGTCTGGTCATATTCATAGAATTAATATTTTCCTCACTATTAATCAGCGGATACACAGACGATCAGTTGGGTATCAAATGCGATCGCTTGCAATTATAGCAGCAACAATGATAATTAACATTTGGTTTTAATTATCATTTTAGGTGAAAAACCATATGAGTGTCCAAACTGCAAGAAACGTTTCTCCCATTCTGGCTCCTACAGTTCGCACATCAGCAGCAAGAAGTGTATTGGTTTAATCTCTGTCAATGGCAGAATGAGAAACAATATCAAGACGGGTTCTTCTCCTAATTCTGTATCTTCCTCTCCTACTAATTCAGCCATTACACAGCTGAGAAACAAGCTGGAGAATGGCAAACCACTTAGTATGTCTGAACAAACAGGCCTACTGAAAATTAAAACAGAACCACTAGATTTCAATGAATATAAGGTTCTTATGGCCTCACATGGGTTTAGTGCAACTAGTCCTTTTATGAATGGTGGACTTGGAGCAACCAGCCCCTTAGGAGTTCATGCTTCTGCTCAAAGTCCAATGCAGCACTTAGGTGTAGGGATGGAAGCACCATTGCTTGGGTTTCCTGCGGTAGGCAGTAATTTAAGTGAGGTGCAGAAGGTCCTACAGATTGTGGACAACACGGTTTCCAGGCAGAAAATGGACTGCAAGGCTGAAGAGATCTCCAAGTTGAAGGTTTACCATATGAAGGATTCATGCGCTCAAGCCGAGGAACAAGGAGTTACCTCCCCCAGTATTCCCCCCGTGGGTCTTCCAGTAGTAAGTCATAATGGTGCCACTAAAAGTATTATTGACTATACATTAGAGAAAGTCAATGAAGCCAAAGCTTGCCTCCAGAGCTTAACCACAGACTCAAGGAGGCAGCTCAATAACATTAAAAAAGAGAAGCTGCGAACCCTAATAGACCTGGTAACTGAAGACAAGATGATAGAGAACCATAACGTATCCACTCCATTTTCATGCCAGTTCTGTAAAGAAAGCTTTCCTGGTCCCATTCCGTTGCATCAGCATGAGCGTTACCTGTGTAAAATGAACGAAGAAATCAAGGCAGTCCTTCAGCCTCACGAGAACATGGTTCCCAACAAACCTGGAGTGTTTGATAAGCAAACCCTCTTGCTGTCATCAGTACTTTCTGAGAAAGGAATGACTAGCCCCATCAACCCATACAAGGACCACATGTCTGTACTTAAAGCATATTATGCTATGAATATGGAACCCAACTCTGATGAACTACTGAAAATTTCCATTGCTGTTGGCCTTCCTCAGGAATTTGTGAAGGAATGGTTTGAACAAAGAAAAGTCTACCAGTATTCAAGTTCCAGGTCACCATCACTGGAAAGGGCCAGTGCCAAGGTGGCGCTGGCTGCCACCAACAACACTCCCACTAAAGACTCTTTGTCAGCCAGATCTCCAATAAAGCCTGTGGACTCTATAACTTCACCATCTATAGCTGAACTCCATAACAGTGTTACTAATTGTGATACTCCTCTCAGGCTAACAAAACCTCCTCATTTTACCAATATTAAACCAGTTGATAAATTGGACCACTCTAGGAGCAATACTCCTTCTCCTTTAAATCTTTCTTCCACATCTTCTAAAAACTCCCACAGTAGTTCTTACACTCCAAACAGTTTCTCTTCTGAGGAGCTTCAGGCTGAGCCTTTGGACTTGTCTTTACCAAAACAAATGAAGGAACCCAAAAGTATTATAGCCACAAAGAACAAAACAAAATCTAATAGTGTAAATTTAGAACACAACAGTGTTTCTTCATCATCTGAAAACTCAGATGAGCCACTGAACTTGACTTTTATCAAGAAGGAATTTTCTAATTCAAATAATCTGGATAAAAGCACTAACCCAGTATTTGGTATGAACCCATTTAGTGCCAAACCTTTATACACAACACTTCCACCACAGAGCGCATTTCCCCCAGCCACTTTTATGCCACCAGTCCAGACCAGTATTCCTGGGCTGCGACCATACCCAGGACTAGATCAGATGAGCTTCCTACCGCATATGGCCTATACTTACCCAACTGGAGCAGCTACTTTTGCTGATATGCAGCAAAGGAGAAAGTACCAGCGGAAACAAGGATTTCAGGTAAATTGTTGTAACCGTTTTCTTTTGAAAGGCCAGAATTCAGTATTTTGTGGTATGTCCTCTTACAGAAGAAAAAACCCAAAGTTATACTCAGCATTTCCAACAAAATTAGCAGGGTTGATTTTAGTCTGAACTTGCAAAAATGCAGTGGGGTAGGAAAACAAATTGCAATTGCTTTGGGAGTACTTCTACTTGGATTCAGAAGCAGCATCAATACCTTTGAATAGGCATAATGCTTATGTTTTTATTCTGTTAAGAGCTCAGTTGTTCCTTAGGAGAATTGTATCTAAATAATAATAACGTTCATGAAAAGTCCCATCCTGCAATAAAATAAGAAAAAAATGAAACTTTGTAAGGAAACTGATCTCTGCAGGGCTCCCCTCACAGTGAGCATAACTACATTTCACCGCGGGGAAAAGGAGCAGTGGGAGACCTCTTGGGTATCACCCCGACATTTGGACACAAAGCCATAGCCCTCTAAGCAGAGGTCCATATGGCCCCGTAGCAGCTCTATCCCACTGAAAGTCCTCAAAGCTTCCTTCTCCGTGTTTTTTGGGGGATTGCCCGTGCACCGTGCATGGGAAAGGCGTTCTCCTCAAGAACGTCTGGGGGATGAGAAACGTTGATGCGTTGCTTCACCGTAGCCCCTTCCTTCAGCCCACCTACTGCCCTTCCCAGACTACCAGTCCTCTAATCCCCACCAGTCATCTGGAACAGCTTCGAAAAAAACCCAGAGATTAAATGAAATTTTTTGGAGAGGTAGCAGCTAGGGCCCTTAATTGCAGACAAAGTCTTTCCGTGGACACGTAATCTGGGTCAGCACTTCTTCGTGCCTGGGTACAACCATTAATCCTTTTCTCAGGTCATCCCAGAGTCAATACATGAGTAGCAAAGGATTTCACCGCTTGCATGCCTATAGCAAAGAGCTGCTCCACAGAAGTCACATACTTTTATAGCTTTTTGCTGGGTGTATTCAGATATAACGTACAGAGTTTAGTTAAATGAGATTAACTGATTACAGATTAATATTTTTTTTTTTTTACATTTGTGCATGTTCCCCTATGTCCTATTATGGTCTATTAGTAATTTTACTGACTAGTAAATGTTTTATAGTTTCAAATGTGAAAATCAGGTATGGTTTTACATTACAGGCTGTAATCCCTCTTTGCACAATAGGAGCATAAATAGCACTGCACCTCCATAACAGCTGTTCCACTATTCCGATTTACAGTACATCTGCCCTCTTTGTAAATGTATTTAAGCCTATTTAATCTTCTCTAATATTAATTAGTGCAAACCTAGTCTAAGAAAACCGAACTGTGTGATAGCAAATGGAAATGTATGTTATCATGCAAGTTTGCACTCTCTTTGGATCAAGACAAAATAAATACCAAGAAATTTAATAATTTACTGATCCACATTCATTATTGCTTAATGCTGAAGGCTGTTTTAACATAGATAGAACATTGATAAAAAGTGTTATTAATATTCCCTATTTCAAATTACAAAATTAAATATAAAAATATAGCTTGAGGCCTTTAGTCGGGAGACATACATTTAAATGGATTGCATAATAATAACATTTGTACCTAAATATAAAATTCAATTAAAACCTTTCTACAGATACTGAGTATATCCAAGTTTCAGTGTTTTGAAAGGACTGATCTCTTAGCTGTTGCTTACACTTAACCCTGTAAAATGTTACAATACTTTTTGCCGTCCGTGAAGAGCCTCCCCTTTGCATTTTCTGCTCCTTGAAAATATTTAGTGCTGATATGACAAATACTGTCTGCTTGTGTAAATCATATTATTGCGGAGTGCTGAAAGACAGAAAGTTGGTTCGAGGCAGAGAAGTAGAAGGCTCCTCATTATTTCCACAGTTCCCATCAGCTGTAGTTTCATTACCAACGGGTTCCTAAGCTAAGAGGGACCACCATCCTAAACAGACATGATTTTAACTTTTCTGGGGTGGCTGGTTCCTCCGTGGGAAGAGGCGGTGGTGGAAGCGGGTGTCGCTGACAGGTGGTTCCCTCGCAGGGAGAATTGCTTGATGGAACCCCAGACTACATGTCCGGCCTCGACGACATGACGGACTCTGACTCCTGTCTGTCCCGAAAGAAGATCAAGAAGACAGAAAGTGGCATGTACGCGTGTGACTTATGTGACAAGACATTCCAGAAGAGCAGTTCCCTGCTGCGACACAAATACGAGCACACAGGTAGGGCGGCCGCGCGCGCCGAGGGGAGGGTTGAGGTCCATGCTGCGCTCTTCACAGTCTTTCACGACTACACTTGTGCAACGAATGGTTTGGCAGGTGTTGAGGCTTTCAACAGGGAAGAAGTAGTATCTTTTGCTCGGTTCAACTTATTTTTAAATTTTTTTTAATGGTTATTGCTTGGCGAAGGACTGTTGGATGTGATAGGGTGAACCTCGGCAGGTGCTATGCGCAATGTCATGCTGAGCGCAGTGGAAATTGTGGCACTCAGCATCTCGCAGGACAAGCCCTCTTCACATAAGGCAGGCCCTAGCACTCAGAAAGAACTGCAACTTGGTCAACAGAAAGTCTGGCACAGGAAGGAAGAGTGACAGTGTACTTCTCGTTTCTTAGGCACTATCTGAGCCTGCACCATTTAATCCGATAGAAAAACTTCCACGGACGTTAGCAGCGCGAGAGCTGGCTCTGGCCGAGTTATCTCAAAGTAAACAGCTCACGGGGGTTGCTCTCGCCATAATTTTGCACGCCAGCAGCGCGGGCAGGTTGCATTTCGCTTTTTCACTTCTCAATTAATGCCCGGGGAAGGTTCCCTTCTTTCCCAAGTAGGAACTGATTTTTGTCTAGTTCAAGGAAGTTTGCCAAAGCTCACCGCGGATTGTCAGCGTAAAAAATACTTTGGTTTGAAAAAGACCCTCTGTCGCACCTATGCTGGCCATGGTTCCCCTTGCAGGCAGTGCTCCCTTGCCTGCTGTCAGTCAGGACGGGCATGAGCCTGGAGGTGGAGAGCTCTCCGAGGGGGACGCATCATCTCAGCATGTTTCAGTTAGGGGAAAGCGGGACCGGAGTTCCCCAAATAATAGAGATATCAAGTTATGTTAGACAAAGGGAATGTGAATTATCATGTGAATTATTGTGCAGCAGGACATAAACCAAACTCCAACTTCCTAGAGTTAGAAAAAGCTTACTCAGGAGGAAACTTTCCTTAACTTTGAAAGCTGAGTCCCACTTCAGGAAATGAAGCAAGTCACATCATCCTTCAATCTCACCATGTGATGGTAAAAAACTTATACCTCTCTATTAATACATCTTCCAGGCCGCACATAACCATTTGGCATTGCACATATGAAAAATTACAATTCAGAAGCGGACTGGACCTTTAAAAGAAATTTCTTTACTTTGTTACTTTGTTATTTTTCCTCCTTATACTTTTATTCCAAATTTTAAGCTAATCTTACACAGGAAAACAAAAAAGGAAGTTAAAATACATGTGGGATTAGGAAAGAAAATTAAAAGCAACATTTTGGACTAGATCAGCTAGTTCATTGGTGGAATGTGCTTCCCACTACAGTATTCAGATCAAATTGTTTATTCAGTAGAAGAAGCTTTGAAGGCTTTACGTCCCTGCACCTTTCCTCTCCTGAATGATTTTATTACAGCCATCTGCAAACATTATGGTTTACTACACTACTACCGTAAAGCTCTTATGTTAGAACTGGCCTTCATATATATCGGGATCTGGACATATGGCTGAATCCCATAAAGTTGGTAGTCCATAAGGTCGACAGACATATGGTTGAAAGGCTGAAAATTTGACAAGCTGAAATGTGTGCAATCACCTTGATTTGCAAAATAAACTGCATTTGTAAAAGCAAAAATATGTTCTGGTCCTTAAGTAGCACGGGAACCTACTGCCTCGAAAAATACCACACAGCTGCAGCGTAGGGACTTTTCTCCTTCTCCTTTGTTCCGTCCCTTTCGGCTTCTCAACTCTACGTCCGTCAATTTTATGGGACTCGGCCTTATGATCCAGAACATGTAGACGGTGTCATATTTAATACGCTAGAACTACAGCACATCATCAAGCTCGAGCGTGGCGTTTAGAGACAGGAAGGATGGGCTTGTGGCAAAGGCACAGGCGTGGAGGCTGAGCGCGCCACGCTCTTTTCTGCCTTGCCACAGACTTCCTCTGCGAATTTCAGCAAATTGCTTCATCTTTCTCTCACCTTTGCCCATCTTTGAAATAGAGGAAAATGATACCAGCCCGCCTCTCCGGGGTGTTGTAAATCTTAATTCATGCAGGCTGAAATCCTGCGATGGAACTCGCTATATAAAGTATTAAGGACGCGTTTGCTTTTATGGAGCTTCCACACATCACACTAGCGTTAGATAGAGGTGGTTGGGAGCTCTGAGGACCTTGGCTGGGCTAGCCTCCATAACTCATTCACAGCCTTCAGGAGGCACACTGCACTGAGACTTTGGCTAATGGCTTAGCATGCATCTTAAGTGAATTTCAAATTAATTTGATAGTTTTTGGAAAAAGTTTGTAACTGCATTAATAACATAGGCGCGAAATTGCAGTCCGTGTTCAGTGGAAGGAACCAAATTGAAAGTAAAGCCATCTTCTGCATCTGGGGTCATTGTAAGAGTAGGCCCAGATTTTTCAATCCACTTTTTGAAACCTAAAAAAGAGAAGCTTCTTTTCTGAGTGTGTTGCTGTTTTCTGACCAGCTGACCACAATCCGTTGTTACTTCATTAAAGACATATTTTAGGAGGAATTGGAACACTTCCTGTCTTTCCCAGAGAAGGACAAATAGTGGATGTTGTTTACACTGATGACCTTTTTCCTATGTAAAAAAATCTATGTGCTTTTTTAGGTCTTTTTTCTGATATTTGAACAATCAGATTTTTCTTTTGTCACCACTTCTCATGGTCCACATACCTATTGCAACCGATGCTAGAACAAGGGTTAAAAGAGTCAGACAGAGGCCACGTTCCTGCTTTGCAGCCCCTAAAGATTTACCCCAGAGAAATTATTTGGAGCAAAAAGTAACACTGACACGCAAAACCACATGAGCTGGCTTAATCACGTGCAACAGCAACTACTGTAAAGGAGAAAACAGGAGTGTCGTAGGTATTGCGGTGGAGCTGAGTTTCCCTGCCAGGGCAAGAAGAAGGAGAATGGGATTTGGCTGGTTCTTTGTGTCAGTCCAAGAACTTTTGATAGGACCATGCGGCCACAGATCAAGGACCTCTCTGTGATTACCTCTGTACACTGTGCCTGCCACAGCTTGAGCACAGTAGAAAAAGGGGCCCAAATTTCACAATCCGTAATTTTTAGTTTATGCAGTATTAGCGGTATTTTGCAATAACTTCTAGCTTCACACGGAGAAGGAAAATTTATTGTATTATTGCAATGAGTGCATTGCATTGGTTCTGGCTGGACTGAAATTTAGTGTAGAGGCCACTGCTTGCTGCAGGACCAAATTCTGCCAAGTTAATCTTGGGATGCCATTTAATTTTAAGAGAAGTTATGTGTCCATTTTGGAGTTTGAAGTTTACAAGATCCTATTTCTTTAAAACCAGAGGATGCAGCACTGCAATTAGGGTGCAGAGCATGGCAGGTAGCACAGGAATTCAGTGCTTGCATTATTTTCCTGTGGAGTCTTATGAACCCATCCTAACTTTGGTCAGGCTGAAATTAGTTGAGCAGACACCGCTTCATTTGCATGCATCTAATCTCAGATTTCTCCAAGCTACTTAGCACAAGGTTTGAGACACTTTCATTACTAAAGGTGAAGAAGATGATTGCCTTTGTGGCAAAGCACTGGTGCCATTTGGCACAGAAAAAAATCTTTGAGTTGCAGATAAGGAGGGAAAGCAGTAGTGGGTAAGTAAGTGAGCAGGAGAGCAAACAGAATGGAGCACCTAGAAAACAGAGAAATATCCTGGCTCCTGGATAGCAATACAGCCCCCCCCTTTGTCCTCAACGCTGCGTTGGGCTGGCTCGGGAGTAAGGTGAAGGTTAGTGTTTGTTCTGCCATCGTCAACGCCCATGTCTGCTACACACCAGCTTTATCGTAGCTTCACAAGGAAACTTGCGGCGTGCCTGCTCTGCAACAAAAGCTGGAAACAGTTTTTCAGAATCCTACCTAGAAATTTTAAATCCTTTCATTGTTGTTCTATATTACATCATATTCTATTTTATTACTTGTGTGGGCTGTCGAGGGCCTCATAGCTGTGCTAGTGCTTTCATCCTTTCCTTTTCCACTGTATATTTTATTAAGACCTCTTTTTTATTTTCCTAGCTTTCATGCTGATGCAAGCACTAGTTTTATTTCCAGATTGATTCTGTAAACTAAATATTGTTCTTGAGCCTGGTAGCAAATCAGCTCTCTCTGGCTAGTATTTTGAATTCACAGCTCAGGAGTTTTCTTTATTTAGAGCTTGATTCATAAAAAATTTACATGCTATTTAAAGGGTTTTTTTTCTTGCTTTACTCTGATACAAGTTTAGAATTCCCCATTTTACACTCAAATAAAGAAAAAAAAAGGATATATTCAGCGCTTGTGAAATTTTTTCTGTAGACAAGGTCTCCTATTCAAAACGGAACAGGTGCAGCTTGGGCAATTGTATATAAATTGCATTTATCTTGCACCTTTGGCCGCTTCGCTGTGCTCCGGCCACTAATCCATCTCCATTGGGACTACATCTAACATCCAAACCCCCAAGCAGCTTCAAAAGAACTGGCTTTAAAAAATAAAAACAAACGGTCACAAAAATTTTTCCTTCTTTCCTCCAAAGAGTGGGATTTCTGTTTGGCCCCCTCCCATAGAAAAAAGACCCACTTGCCTTAGGCAAAGGATGGGTGATATTTAGTCCGGGACCAGTGACAGCTTATGATCTGATGTCTTATGACTTTTATACCACTGCAAATGGGAAACACACAGCTTTTCAGTCAAAGACTTTTAGCCCAGGCAGGTTCAGACAACTTACTGTTAGAGATTTTTTCCTGTTATTTTGTTTTAACAGAAAAGCAATTTTAGAGACTTTGAAAACAGATTAGTTATAATTTCCCCTCTGTAAATTGAGCGTGAGCCCCTGTGGGAACCTCTTGTTGCAGATGGTGGACTATAAAAGAGCCCAAACATTTCCTTTAGATATTTGAGAGAGATTTATCATTTAGTTTCACTGCAAAATGTGGCATCTACATCAGGCACCCACATGACGACACACAAGTGTTTCATGAGCCCTGCTGTGAGCTGCCTTGGGTACGTCTCTCCTAGCTCCATCCCCCATGGCTGACACAGGTCATCTCACATGAGACTGGGTAAAAACGGTAGGATGGGATGTTCAAATCTGCTTCCTTTCGACCCACCCCTGCTCCACTGATGTTATGACATTGCACGACAATGCTCTTCCTGTGTGTTAGCTAAATAGCTGATAAAGCAGCCAGGACTACCTACAATTGGAGGTTCTCCCCATCCACCTACAGTTGTAGGTTCTCCCCATCCACCTACAGTTGTAGGTTCTCCCCATCCACCTACAGTTGTAGACTTCTCCCCATCCACCTACAGTTGTAGGTTCTCCCCATCCACCTACAGTTGTAGGTTCTCCCCATCCACCTACAGTTGTAGACTTCTCCCCATCCACCTACAATTGTAGACTTCTCCCCATCCCCAGTGTAAAATACCTTACTTCAGCTTTATTTTATGGCCTACTAATGCATTGTAGGGATTAGGCACTTCTTTTCGATGGCTGAAATACTGGGTTTTCCACACGGGGAAAAAAAAAAAAAATTCTTCCGCAAATGTTCGGAAACCCGATACATTTAAAAACATATTTCAATTAGTGTTGTAACAGCTGCACGCTGCACGCTGCTAAGGTATGTTGTGTGGTGTCTGAACAAAGAACTTTGCTCAAGCTGTCACGTTCCCTCAGATCAAAACTGAGTCCTTGATACGGATGTGGTAGACTAAATAGCTCTAGTATAGCCTTTTTAGTAATAATACAAATTAATATGAAAATAGGAAGTATATTAATCTTCTCATTTCTGAATTAATTTATATAATATGGATGACTCCCTGCCAGGCTACCTCTGTGCTGGCTCAGGGGAGGCCCCAGGTAGCAGGAGCAGGAGATGCAGCGTTGAACCAACGCTGCGTGCAAGGGATGAGGAAAGCAGGCAAAGAGCGAGGGACGAGCACATCACCCAGCCTTGGGGAAGGGCAGATGGGAGGCAAGTCTGGATGAGAAGCAGTGGAGGTGGCTGACTTCTGTTTGAGGAGAGGAAAAGTGCTGGGCAACTGGACGGAGCACAGCTTGAAGAGGAGGGAAAGGTGGGGTGAGAAGGGTGTAGTGGGCATCAAATGGAGTGTGCATCAAAAAAATCAGGAAATTTGAAGTAACGGAGAAGGAGCGGCATTGTGGAGAAGTGGAACAAGACAAGGGTTGGGCTTGTCAATGTTAGGGAAAAGTAAGTCAGAGGGAGGGACTGAGACAGCGTGGGCAGAAGTTCAGTGAGGAGAAGGACACAAAAAAAGGTGCCGAGGAAAAGCGGAAGGTCTACGAGGAACAAAAGAGGAAAAAAATTAGCAACTACAGAGATATTAGCAAAGGGACGGTAGCATGTTGCTCTGAGTGGGCTCAGCAGGACAGCTGGGATGAGGCAGGGATGCAGGCAGGCGTATCTGGTGCATCCAGCTGGGTGGTTGGTAGCGTTGGGAAAGCTCCCACCTCACCCGTGAGGGTTTTCTCCCGGCAGCGCTGGGGTTTAAGGAGTCCTTAGGTCGAGAGTGCTTTGGGATTTTAAGCTAATTCGAGTTAAGTGACTTGATCGTGCTAAAACCTCCCCAGCTAAGACTGTGGGATTTCCCCGTCATGGCAAAACTTGCGCTCCGAATCACAGGTAGCCGCCTCCCGGCTCGGGCTTCGGTGCACCCCCAGGTCAAGGCTGGAGGTTCAAAGCCAAAGTATGTGTACAGCTCAAAGCCCAGAATTTTCTTCAAGCTTGCCTTTTAACCAACAGGTTAAATAATTGGCAGAAATGCATATTTAGGAAACAGATCAGAAAAGCAATACTGCTATAATTCAATATCTCAAGCTTGAATTTTCAATTTTACTATAAAGGGAAATAAAGAAAAAAAAGAAACCCTGTATGTGTGCAAGCTTAGGAAACTCCCATACAAAGAAATGTAGTTTGAGTCCTAATTTCCAGGCATCCACTAATTTCCCTGTCACTTGGGTTATTCTGTCTGTGGTTTCTCCTGTATTTTCCTTCCTGCCAGATCTCCCCTTCGTTTCATAACATACAATTTTTGGCTTCCTTGAGCATTCGTTAATCACACCTTATTAAATGTGAACTTTCACAGTGGGACTTGAAGGTAGCTGTGACTAGATTGGGCAAAAATATTAGCATATTCCTTGGTAGTCGTTCTTAGCAGCTTTGCTATGGAAGTGAAAATTTTTTTTTTCTATGCCTGACTTTCTCTGCTCTCGAGTCCCGGCAGTGACTGCAGGGGAAAAGAAAGCAGATCAGGTTCACAAAGGAGCAACTTGAATTTTCCTGGAAGTTGAGATCTTTCAGTGGTCTGAAAACATTTTTTTTTTTTCCCTGCTGGATTTCCTTCCATGCCGGCGCTGCCGGTGATGGTCTCCCATCTTCCCGGCCCTTCGCTCTCGGCTGGGGTTTTCTCGCCCACCCTCCACTGCACTCTTCCTCTCCCTGCTCTTGCTTCTTTAAGAATTAACGAAATACCACACTTTTACAACTGACAGGATGGGAGGTCTCTGGTGTGAAGTTTATTCCTGTTCTGGTCACATGCCACATTAGCTAAGTATGATAAATACGCCTGAGGAATCAGGCCAGTTCACTAATAAGTTCCTAACGATCTGCTCTAGCAATAAGACATGCAAAGCAGGGCTCCGCATTTCAGGCACTGAATACCAGCATTTTTATATGCGTAAAAATAGCACGAAATATAAAATAATGACCAATTGGCACTGTATCCGCCTGCATGGTTGCACCGCTCTAGAGCATTCGGTTGAATGACACTAAGATTATAATTTGACATTTCGAAAATAAAAAAAATCTGGCTGAAGGTACTAATGTTTGATTTTATTTTTTGCCTTCTGCAATCTAAGTTTGGTGATCGGTCTTCACTAATTCCAATCTTTGCACCATATGTTATGTCTGGATATCTCACGGTTGCATCATGCTTTGCTGAGTTTTGTCGTGTGGCATCATGCTGACAAGTATTTTTTGTCAGCTCTATTTTGGAATTAAGCTTTCAGTATGGCAGTTCTGGAAGGTGTTGAAGGCATTCCTGTGCTATTTGTGGCCTGGGAT
>NC_134954.1:71835961-72018461 GCF_965638725.1 Aptenodytes patagonicus | reverse complement strand
TCCGTGCTGGAATGTGGCTCTTCTGCCACTGGGCCAAATGCTGCTCTCCCTAACTCATTAACTCAAGCTTTAACGCAGAGAAAATGCAAGCAACAGTGACACATTGGTTTTCTTTCCTCTGGCTTTGCATGGGTGAGCTCTGGTCCTGCTTTCTCACGCTCAGAAATTCAGGGCAATCTGCCAGGTTTCACCGACCTCCAGTTGGAAAGGGTGCACGCTGCTTTCCATGGGTGCCCGTGCTCTGCACCACGTCACCTATGTTTTTCTGGCTCTTTGTTATCCTACCAACACTATATAGGGCTAGACATTATCAAAAGCCACTCATTTTTCTTGTTCTGGCTTCAGGAACAGGAGGAGAACAGTGTTACTCTGTTGGATTCCTGCAGTGGTAAGTATTCATCAGTCACCTCCTGGTCTTGAGTGGAGCCTTTGAGGTTCTCTTGGGGTTCCTTATATACCAGGAACACAGTATGGTGCAAAGGATTTTCAAAGGTGTCCTGGAGAATGACTTTCTATAATCCATTGAAAGTCCAAGAATTCTCAACTGAGAAGATCTACAGTCGTTCTGTCTCAAACCTACCTTTAGCATCTGCATAAACTATAGCTCAGCAGAGCATAAGCATCGGGCCTACAGTGCAAGAAACACATTCATTGTTAAATATCTACCTATTTGTAGGTATTTAAGACTGAAAGAGAAGCCAGACTTAGGGCGAGGAAAAAGATTTTTTAAATGCATTTGACTTGTTGGTGTGTAAAAGCAGGTCTTGCCTAATGAGACTTGGTTTTTTACTTCTTTTTGAGGGGGGAAGTATCTCAGTATACAGGTACCTTCAGCAATTTCAGTCCTGCGTGGGCTTTGGGTCTGATACTCAAAGCCTGAGCATGCACAGCTCTTGGTTACGTTCTTCGTGTTTTGATGCAGGCAAGTTTGAAGGTATGGAGCTGTGTTCTTGGGTCAGACGTGCTTTTTCCAGTATTCTTACAAAAGGATGCAAAAAATTACACCTAAGCTCAACTCAAGCACATGAGTAACACCAGGGAATTGCTCAACATCTGATTTCAAGACTTTGAATCATCAAGGCCTTAATTACCACAATGGCAACTTGAAAATGTCACAGCACCAACCACTGCCATGCCACACAATGCTGGTCTTTTCTTTCCCTGTTAAGAACGGGTTTGCTCATTCATATTGCAAATAAAGAAACATCTTTAGGCCCAAATCTGCAAACAGTGAAGTCATTAAACAACTGACCTCAATTCACATGAGCAACGTTACTTGCCTGAATAGTAAAAGCAAAACTTTTGTTTTGCTTCACTAAGCAAAGCCCTAGTGAAGAACCCATCACCCATAGGGTGACAACACTGAAGTCAATGGAGTGGTTTGCAAGTTCAAGTAAGACACAAATGGAGACATTCATGTGTACGTGTCCGGCCAAATGGGAGTATGGATATTAATTCTCAACAAAGACGGTTAAATATTTTTACCCAATAAAGCATTCAGCAAATATTATACTATTTCAAAGCACATAATGACAAGGTGTCCTTTTGTATCTTTACCCAGCTCTAAATGAGATAAGAGCCTTAGACGTATTTTGGAGATTTAGTTGACAAATAATGAAGCTATAAGAGTTTGAAAATCCTGTACAGTGCATGTGCAGTCCACTGGCTCCAGACATACATCGACAATCTGGAGCTGTGCAGCCTGAAATAAACACAGCTGTGTTTATCTGAATGTGTGATCCCATGTACATGCTAGAAAGTTCAAATAAATGCACTCAGTGAGATGATGCTGTAAATGCAGCGAGTGCATTTGTCAGATGTGTGATGATGCAATCGCTTAAATAAACACACTGAGCTGTTTGTTTGACTCCTGAGCTACATAGACATAAAAATATATGTACATTAATTGAAGCCAATAAAACGAAATCCAAAACAGCTATAAGATCTTAATTGAACCTTAACTGAAAATTCACTTGTTGTTCTTACACGCAGAATAAACAAGTTCTGTGTGTTGGTATTAAGCGTATGGTGTAAGTTTTAGACAATAATAGATTAACGTAATAGTTAACCATCTGTTCTGGTTTTAGTGGACCGATCCTGTTTTTTCCGAAGATGGCCCATTGTCTAAGACCACCTCTAGAAATTATAGGATATCCCCAATTTTTCATCTCATCAACCAAACCTCTATTTTACAGCTAAAATATCTTTATTTGGGATGTGTGGTCTGTTCAGTATTCGACAGAACCCATAGTCTAGAGGAGTAAGTTTTTGATGAGCTGAAGAATATGTGAAGGAAAGAGAAAAACTGAATGAACGTAGATGCTATCAAAGCTGTTGTTTTACTCAGAGTTAACGTTGGCTCAGCGTTTCACTATAAACTCATTCAGAACGTCAAGTTACTGGAAAAAATCCTCCACTTGAGAAATATGCAATAGTTACTGATGAGTCAGAAGTTGGAAGTAGTGACACCACTACACACTATTAAAAAGTCCTACTTTTCAGTACTGTCTGACTGCTCTGCAACCCGAAATAACATCACTGCAGAAGTGTCGTAAAGCTTTCTCATTTGCCTTAAGCATATTCACTTGGAAAACATGAGCTGTACAAATGGTCTCGAGAACGGTTACTGTAGAATTAGACCATCAAATTTCTTGACTTATGTGCTTTAAAATCTTGCCCAAAAGATGGCACTAACATTGTTTTTAGTAACATATATTGGATATAGATTTAATTCTTCCCCCATGTAAAAGTATCTTCAAAATGGTCACAAATACATGTTGGAAGAACATGCGTAATATGCATTACTATGCCAGCTAACAATCGCTATATAGAAATTAAACTTCCTTCACGTTAGGATCATCAGACACCGCATACAGAAACTATTGCTGGACCAGCAGATGTATCTGTCAAAGTACAGAGACACTGAGCTATGAAACCTTCATCCCAAGCAGGACTATTTAAATCTATGTAATATGCCATACAATATACCAGAACGGTATCATACATTTAAATCATGCACTATTAAATCTCTTGAAAAGTACGCTAAGACTAGATCAACTTCATTGAACAATTTATATCTGATTTAAAATATTCAAACAAGTATTACGCTGTTGAATTTTATTATCAGTGATTTATTTCAAGTTTTAAAATATTTAAATTACATGATGTATAAGGAATGGCAAATAGTTTGCATGTCTCCTCAAGCAGTGGAAGCACCTATTTACAAAACTTTCACAGTTTATGTTAATATGGTTATTTTGAGTATGCATGGAGAACATCTCTCTTCTTTTCACTAACCAGATCATGCCAATGGGTTTGAAGAAGGTGGGCCCCAAAAGAGCTAAAAATTTGCCATTGATCTGGCAAGAACGGAGCATTTGACAAGCAGAGGACTCAAGTGGGGCTACTATAATTTACAGCAGCACAAGGGAGAAAAATACTGGGGGCTTCAGTCTTGCTCCCACTGAAGCCAGCAGAAAAAAGATCTGTAGAAAGTCAGGCCCAGCTTTCAGTATTGTGAGCTGCTTCTGAACATCTGGTGATTTTTCTTTTCATGTCATGCTCCTTCCATAATAGCATAACTCATAGAGCTTCCAAAACCCTCAGGTACACGTTAGGATACTGTGATAAAGCTGAACACTAGATAAAACCAGAGCAAGTGACACACGAAGATAACGAGGCAAACAGGTCAGTGTGACAGGTATGGCCAAATACTGCCAAGTCTTTTGCAAGCACCGTAATGAAGGGTAGATTTGAGGGGCAGAGCAGCAAAAGTTTGAAGAGAGAGCTTGGAAACTGAATATAAAGGCAGCAGATAAATGAAAGCGAGAGGTAAAGAAGGGCAATGCCATGGCAGGTCTTGAAAGAGAAGTCAAACAGCTTACGCTGTACGCAGTCAACACAAGGGATGTTATGGGATCCAGGAGAGAGCAGCTACGGGTTGAAGCTGTGTTAGAAGGTGGCAGGAGAGGAGGTGGATGGAGAGTGACGTGCTGGGATGGGAACGCCACCCGCGACAGAGAAGCCAGAGAGAGATGGAGCACAGCAGGGGAAAGGGTACATGGTCTGGAGGCACAGCAGAGAAATGGGGAAGCGGTGGTATAGAGACATGGCAGAGGGGAAGAAATAGCTAGGACTGGTGCAAGGATAACAGCGAGGGAAGCAAGGAGGACCCATACATACTGGGCTTCTCTTTGTGGGAGCCATGTAGCAGCTCTAATCCGGCGATGTGCACTTACTTATGTGGAATTTAGCCCCAAAATGAGGAAGAGAGGGCACGTGAATTATGCCGACATGACGTATATATAGTTTTTCACTCTAAAAAGATGTACCACAAATGAGGAGGGCGAGGAATTGCAGGAGCTGCCCCAAAGCACATTTAATACTTAACACCACTTCCTTACGAAGTCGAAATAATGTATGTCCCCAGCTTGCTGCCCTTCTGCTAAAAAACCCCTCCTGAAGTCAGTTAGTTAAGGAAACACAAGGAAAACGAAGGTGAGCTTCTCGGGGAGTGAAGACCCAGCCACTCACTTTTACTTTTTGTTTTACTTTCCTAGAGACAGAAACAGGTTTCCTTTTAGACTTGTATTTTTGTTGTTGTATCTGGAGCAAGCCAACCTTTATAACCCCCCCCCCAACTTTATTTTTCTTTGTGGGAGGAATTAGTCAGGGAGAAAAGAGAAGTGAGGACCGACAACTGCACCACAAAATAGTAACAGAGGCATCACAACGAAATCGGGGAATTTACAAAAGTGAAAAATCAGATACAGCTACTGAGGCCGCCAACCACAGGTAGGTTCTCTCATATTAACATAAAACCCCTCAGTTAAGAGGAATCAGAAGAGCACGGTACCAATTATTGTAAGCTGCCATCGCCACTCCCGTCGAGGCTGTATTCAGTCCACAAGAAAAATCTCACACCGTGTTAGAAGGGCCTGAAAACCCCCAAACCATTGTGGGAAACTCCCCACCACAATACCCCCGCACGCAGAATTTTTTTGTGCTGCAACACAGCAAATCATCTAAATGCAACCAGTTGCTTTTGCATGACAGTAGAGGTGCTCATCTGGTTACAACCCCAGCAAGCCATCATGCAGGAGCACACCTGGGAAAAAAATCTCCTACAATAGGGTGCTGGACCATAACGGGACTCTGCTGCCCCTTCCACCCCCTCGCTTAATGAATTTTTCAAAAACCAAAGGGAACTGCCATCCTAACAACAGGAACTGGACAATTTGCAGTAGGTGCTACGCATGGTAGTGCTAGTAGCAGCAGGAGTGCCATGAATATGGAAGTGAGGAGCTAACAGGAGGAAGAGACATTTGGAGAGAAGTATCTTGCTCAGCTTCTCATAACAAAAACTAGTTTTAAAATCTTCAGCAGTGAAGCAAATGGGTAGGGTGTCACCGGTTCAGCTGAAAACTCACTTGCACCTTATGGTCACCATCTGTGGTGTGGAACGTTTTCAACCTTGACAAAGCAGATTTGTCCGAGGATATTTCCTCTCTTTGAAATAAGAGAATTAGCTGTGGTAAAACCGGAACCCGTGTTGGCACATCTACACTCAGGCGATCCCTGGAAAAAAAAGTATATCATTGCAACAAGCGTCTGGTTGCCAACCTGTAAAAAATAACACCCCGCCACCCCCGCCAGCTCCAGCTGTGTCAGTGCTGAGCGACACCAAAGGCCACTGTCTCTTCCTCCTCCTTTTTAAAATATGAAGCGCCTTTTTAAAAGCCCATGAGAAGAAAGGCATATGCAGCAGGTGGTCACATCTGTGCCCATCTCCCTCCATCCTGAACAATTTGCTCCTCAGTGCTCTTGGCGAGGAAAAGGATGGAAACTCCGGGCGTGAAAGGAGGACGAGAGTGGGTGGAAGAGGACGAGGGCAGGCACTCCCGCTCGCATCTTGAGGAGGAACAGAAGAAGACCTTAAAGCCCACGAGCTGTTCGCCCTCTTTCTTGCTCTCTCTCAGGGTAACCGCTGTGGGAGAATTCCCCCGGAGCCTAACTAGCTGACAAGCACAAAAATCGACATATGTTTCAGATATGTATGCACAGCCATGCTCTCTATCACTGTTGAGATGGAAGAGACCACAGAAATATAAAACATAGATGGCTTCCTTTTGATTTGCCCTCCATTTGAGAATTCTCCATTGGCTGTAATTGCATTCATAATACTGCCGCATTTGTGTACTTTTCAAAGAACTGAGTGAATAATCCAAATGATGACTCCAGCTCTGGACACAGCCTTTCATTTCAACTCATTTAACATTTTAATAATTCCTTAACTATTGTAAGGTTCCTGTGTCAAGCTGGAGAAGAGCACTGCGGACCTGCGGCTCCTCTCTGCTTCTGTGAGGATTTTCCAATGTGACTTTGGACAAATCGTTCAATCACCCTGGGCTTCAGCCCCCTCAGCCTGCAAAACGGGGACCAACTGACTTCCTTCTCTCAAAGGTATATTGTGAGGATAAATTTGTGCATACAAATGCAGATCTTGTTTTTGGGGGCCAGAAAATACTTGCCTAAATGGATAGATCCAGTAGTGCATCTTGCTTCTAAAGGAATAACGATGCTCTACTTTCCCTGGCCACCACCCTGAATGTCACAGACATTTTTAAGTTTTGCCTTTTGAGGACGTACACGGCCAATTACTACCATAGCTAAACGCAAAAAGTTTAATCTGTTATACCCAGTTTTAATCTGTTTTTTTGCCTGATGCTTGAATTTTACTTCTTCCCCCGAATTCTCCCATTCCTCCCCATAAAGAGGTGGAATCCCAGGGAGCTACGCTTTGGCAGAGATAAGTAGCATTGTCGGGCTAATTAGAATCCAGTTAACATAGTCAAATTTAACCACTTCACTTCCAGTTCTGGTAGGCAATGTCACACGCTCCAGTGACACAGGAAGCAATGCGATGCGAATTAAGCATCATTAGCTAGAGGCAACCAGTAGAGACACAGAACGGCGATTGTCTGCCTGCAGAAACCACAAGAAAGGGCACAGCTCTCACCATCAAGAGCTTCGTATGTAACTCTGGCCTTTAAAATGTGTGACAATGACTCAGAATGAGGAACACAAGAAAATCTGCCGAAAAAGCAGTTTGTCACAGTGTGGGATTCATTTCTTCAACAGCTATAACCTCAGTTTCCTGATGCAGCAACTTTGATGCCTATAAATTAAAGAAATAAAGTGAAATGGCAACGTGTTTGCATGGGATGGAGGTAAAACCGGGTCCAAAATGAAAAGCACTTTGGTGTCAGGAAATATATTGTAATGTGCCTGGATTAGTGTCACTAGTGAACTTAGGAGAACCCTGGTATGATCATTAAGCTTATCAAAGCCTTAGTAACATTCAAACACGGGTGAATATTGGCCCAACTGAAGTTGGGGCGATACTCCCAACCTCTCACCAAGTGTTTCTAAAGTGCCCAAAGCCCAGCACTGGGGCTGAAAAGCAAAATCAAAATAGAACAGATAAATAATAAATTAAATAACATAAGTTAAAGCCTCCTGGAAATGAAAACTGATTAGCTAGATTTCACAGAGGGTTTCAATTAAGTCTGTTTCTCATTTTTGTTTATCTATATTTAATACTGATAAATAATGTTATTTCATTACAAGTCTCTGAAGGGTGTTTCTAGCCTTTCTTAAAGGGAAAGTCAGGCTTAAAAAAAAATCATCACCTATGGATTCTGGGTTAGTAAAATGGAAAAAGCACACTTACTTTTCTCCACTACTGATGCTTGCATGTTTTCTTGCACTCTGTTTCTCCTCTGACTTTGCAGACGCTAGAAATGGAGCTCTACTAAGAGTTCCCATCTTCTCCCTGTGTTGAAAACCTGGAATATTGGCTAATGCTGAGCTTAAATACTGTGCTTCATGATTCATGTATTCACCCTCAAAGATAAGAGAGGAAGGCCCAAAAGGACCAATTCAATAGCTCCCCATCTCACACGGCCCACGTGCCCCTGAGACCTGAGGATGGGGAAGGAGGAGTTCAGCCCTGCCGTGTAGTTTCCCTCCAGTGTTACATGGGCTTACGCCCGACCCCATCGAATGCTTCTATTTACAGAGAAAAGATGCCAATATTAAAAAGCCACTTCTCATATAATTAGGAAACAGTGACCAGCACTGGAAAGCCTTTATCCACCACGTGATGACCCTGATCCTGCCCATTCTTGCATAGCAAGCAGCAGAAATTCCCTGGTTTCAGCTGCTGGAGATCAACGCCACGTCCTGGAGGCGGGCAGGTGAAAAGCTCCCCTGCATACCTGTTCTTTAATTAAAAAATGTGTGAGGTGAAAAGGGGAAGCACGATAATGGGCATTCGCCGTAGCTGAGGAGACGGAACTTTACACACAGCGGCAGCACACGGGTGAGGGTTTTGGCTCCGCGCTCCTCCCACAGGTCATCCTCCTGCTCCCGGACAGTAATTTGACAGCCACGTACCATGACTTCAGTAATGCAGAAAACAGCGTTGCATTTCCTAGAACTGCTTAACACTGTTTAATTGTGCTAATTTAACCCAGGTGGTCTCCACAGCAGCCTTTGCCTTAGGCCTGGAGAAAAGCAGGGGGGAGAAAGCAGTGAATTTGCTTCGTTCATGCATGGGAAGAGTTCAGAAAACCCAGCTGAGACATGCAGAAAGAAGGTGTAGCAATTGCATGCTTCCCATCAGCTCCTGCAGTGCTAGGGGAAGGTGT
Organism: Aptenodytes patagonicus; assembly: GCF_965638725.1. NCBI lineage: Eukaryota > Metazoa > Chordata > Aves > Sphenisciformes > Spheniscidae > Aptenodytes > Aptenodytes patagonicus. The sequence goes on along the minus strand of NC_134954.1, from coordinate 72,009,750 downwards.
TGGTGCAGTGGCGGCTTCAAGGACTAGGATGCTGTAAGCTGTGGAGGCTTTTTTTGCTTGCAGGATTTTGAAATGGAAAGGACCCGGGATCCTCTTTAATTTCTGAAGAGTCCAGGTGACTATCCATTGTGTAATATAGCTGCGCTATAACCACCGGCACCTCAGTGAGATGCTTTTTTCTGAGCAGATGTGCATGCTAAAGTGGAGAGATATGAATGTTCTGCCAGAGGTCTTTTATTTGAACAACTATATCAGAAGGAAGATGGGTGGCCTTCAGGAGGGATGAAGGTAGCACTGCCTGGAGCTGGGTGGTGGTGGCTGGTGCTGCCAGACCCGCTGCCGCATCCCTGGCTTATGAGCTGGAAATCATGTCGCTGAATTAGGATGACCTTGTTACTTCAAATGGAGCCACTTTTTCTGCCCCCAGATTTTATCCAATTGTCTAATGTTTGGCAACCTGAGCAGAGCAGTGTCTCCAGCTGGACTGCTGGATGTCTGAAAGACTAAGGCTGTCTGTGAGCAGATGGGAATGTTCCCATATTTCTGTCTCCAGCTCTCAGGGACCTGACTGAGACTCGCAGTGCTCAGTATGCTGAAGGAGGGTGCCTAAAAAATGCCATAGCAAATGCAGCTGGAAAGTCTTCTTTTTTAATTCACTCTGATTTCTCAGGCTGTTTCTCAGCCTGACACCCAGGTCTGAATCTAGCGATGCACAGAAAGGAAGGGTGGTGCCTGCTCGTTTCTGTGGCACTCTGTCTGTCCTACTTCTCCAGCAAGTAGGACATCTGGGATTTATGGTCTCAAGCTCCAATCTCTCACCTTCAGCAAGTGCCCCCAGCCCTCAGAACAGAGGCTGAGCTCCAAGTCAGACTCTGTGCACTTTGTAAGACTGCAAAAAATCCCTGGGACCAGGGGAGGAGAAAGCAAAAGGAAATATGGCTTTGTAATTCAGTGTTGAGAGCGCTCACCAGGACAGGGGAACCCTAAGCTGTGATTCCTGCTACCCTCAAAAGTACTATCTTCCCGGTTACTAAAAATGTGTCTGTCTTGGGAGCAATGAACTGAAATTTCCTTATTCCTACATGACCGCATTCACAGTCATGCTCCCTTACTGTGTTTCTGTGCCATTACAGCTACAGGCATCATAAGCCGTGCCTGCACCATCCACGCTCAAGTCCAGGATAGACAGAAAACTGACTAAAGAAAATTAAGCTCCACCTTGATGTCCCACTTTTCTCAGGCTATGTTTTTGCAACTTCGTAGCAGATGGTATGTCTTAGGTATATCACTTTGGAGATGCCAAGTGATGTACTATCTATCAGTGTTTTTATTTAATGAGGAGGGAAATTTTGACTCCTACTTACACTTAGGAAGCTGCAACATGGAGGCAGGTGTGATGCTATTTCATACTGCTGTATCATCTACCCAGAGTTCTTAATATCTATTTTTAATCTGGACACCAAAGGAACTATTAATTAGGGAAACATATCCAGATGCCTAATACAAATTGTAGAGACTATAATGGTGTATTATAGCATCTTCATTTTCTTCAGAGACTACAATTAGCAGTGAGTTGATTTTTTTTCTTTTATCTGACAAAATAAAGGTTGCAAATATAGGGCAGCTGAGTCATAACAGGAGATGTATGGGATTCCAGCCCAAAGCGCTTTATGTGTGTGTCCAGTCAATAGACTTAAAAGGAGCCATTTTACTTAAAAGCCGATGCCTCTAAAGTGAAACGTGGGAACCGTTAAAGGGCTCTGCGGCACGTGGTGACAGCTTTGCTTTTAACTGCAGTAGGACAAATACCAGCATTTAATACTACATGGTATTGTAATGCAATGAAAGAAATGAATCGAGGTACAACTGAGTGAGGAGGAAAAATATAAGCGACTACGGCGTAGTTGCTGTTTTTAAAATGTGAAGTAGATGACAATGTTGCATACAATTGCTCTTAAAAAATGCCACAGTGTTTTACCATTTATAGACAGCCAAGTCCTTGGGTTTATATCTCAGCTTTAATGTGGCACAATAGTTTCCACTACCTACACGGCAGATCATAGATGCCGCATTTTTGGTGGACTTTCACTGTTGAACTGTAATCCAACCTTCCTGCTTTGTGGGATTGCAAAGGAGGATGTTTACGTTCGTGCAAGCTAACTTTATTTTCCTTTTCACAATGAAATCCATTTTTTTTTTGAGAACTCGGACTTGTAGTGTTACACAGGATAATATTTATCAGTGAAACAAATTTCTTCTGTATAGGAACTTGATTATCAAGTCAGCTGAAATCCATAAAGGGTTATTGAAGATGAAATACTTATCTCTTGGGTGCCCCTCTGCCACATCTGAATAAAAAGGTGGGAATTTTCCCTCCAGAGGAACCTGGATGAGTTTCATCCATGTCCTTCTAAGGAAGCTGATGCTGGTACCGATCTTATTGGGCCTCTAGCAACAGCAAGTGAGCAAACTCTTTGCGGTGGGTACTTTTCGTTGGAAAAATGTAGCAGAGAGGGCAAAAAATGTGAAGAAAGAAAAAAGGACCAACAGGAAAACACTAAAAAGTAGTAATCAGTTAAAAGTGCTATGTCAAGAGATCGTGCAGCCGATGACCTTAAAAAAACCCTAGCACCAAAGTAAATCACACTGCTGCCATCACTGAATATACCTTTCATTTCCTCCCCACAAAGCAGAGGTACAAGCCACTTGGAAGTAAACCAAAAGCGTTAGCCTCTCTTCTGCTGCCGTGGGTGGGAAACCCCCTTCTGCTGCACAGGTCCTCACACAGGGGCCGTTGCCATCGTGTCCTCCTGAGAAAGAAGAAGAGAAGCGGTTGACTCTGTCTTGCCTCCTCGCAGCTCGCTGGGTGCTGCGGTGCCAATGCCCAAGCATTGGGATGCCCAAGCCTTTGGCGCAGCACACGGGGAAGGCTGCGGCAGGTTCTTGTGCTCGTCACCGCCTGTGTCAGTGCTTCAGCCCCGTGCCTTTCAACATCCTCACCAGCTCCACAACTGTAGAAATGGGTTTATTTTAATCTAGGATGTCTCCTACGTAGATTATTCATCACTTGCTTCCTTATGTTTCTAAATACGGGTAAGAAAGCTGATGAATGAAGGAGGAAACGGGATCTATTGGAGGCTATGCCCCCCATTTCCCTTTCCTTTAGAAAATACATAATAATCAGCAAATGTATTCATGTGATAGAGACTTTTTCATAAAAGACTCAGACTGACCAGCCTACCACCCGCTTCGCCGCTGGGAAAGCCTGCACCATCGCTCTGCTCTCGCCTTGGCTCGATGCCGGAGGGAGCTGGGAGGGGAACGGCAGCAACCCAGGCAGCCTGCAGAGCCACGCTCTCTTCTTGGAAACGTGGAAAGGTGATTATGGGTAAGCTGGCGGATTGTGGCCGGAACCAGAAGATCTCAGGGACGCTTAAAGAGGTTTAACTAGCTAAACGTCACCAGTTCTCTGCAGCTCGGCCCTGGGGTAGGGGAACGAGCCCCCCACGCTTTCACGAATGCTTGCAAAGAGATATAGCTTAGGCTCAGTGAATATTAGAGACTTGGTATTGTGTTTTAAATTAATTCTTTGACCTATACCTTCATCTGCCATGGTACGAATGAACATTACAGGCTGAACATTAGATATTTACGTTCATTTAACAATCTGTAATAAGCTATTTGGGCTGATTTTGACATGTACATTGAAGTTATTGCTTTTTTATCAATATCACGGTACATTTGTCAGCAGAGAATAATAATTGTATTGCTATGTACATAACCGATCTTGTAGTGTGACATTCTCTACACTATGCACAAATTGAATACATTTCATCTTAAATACAAGCCTATTAATTAAAATCAGAGAGAAATAGAGAATTTTAAACTGCCCACTATGGAGTATCTCTGAGCAGCATCTTCTCCAGTATCTTCTTCTCCGGTAAACAACTTGGGAGTCTCACATGATCACCTACTTGTCTATTTATTTATTTGTTATAGGATGCCAGAGGAAATGCAAGGTCAGAGATCTGAAATCAAAGGGACAAGAGGCAGGACAAAAAGGGCTGACAAGGCTGCTGTAAAGGCGTGAGAGCGTATTTCTGTGTTATAGCAGGCATCAAGCAGCATCTCCCGTAGTTCTGGCAGCAAGAGTAGCTTTCGTTCCGTTCCTTGCTTTTCACACACCAGTAACTTAGACAAATGCACTGCATATGTGGACACAGGTAGTCATCTGCACTTTTCAGAAGTGTCCAGCCAACTCTGAGTTTTAATTACTTCTGACTTCTATATTAATTTCCTTCCAACCTGGCTGCTTTTTTTTACAGCCAATGATGAACTAAATACGAGGTCAGGTTTCAAGAAAAAGTAAGTTTAAAGAAAGAGATCCTTTTAAAATGACAAATTTTAACTCACATGTACTAGAATATACAGGATTTTATGCACAAGGAAGAAAAGACTTAAATAAGCCAGTGACAGCGCTGAAGATCCGGGAAGGATTTCTCTGCCATAGTTTAATGGAGATCATAAGAGAGAGAATGAGTCAGACCGTACTTGAAAACTAATTGCCCATTATCCCGGTGTGATGATGGTTAACATTAAGATTTTCCACAGTTCAGGTTACAGAAGCAGTGAAATGCGGTTATTTTTATCAACTAACCAAAATGTAATAAAACTGTAGTAAAAATTCTCTGGGAGAAGTTGCAATAATCAACGTTTGCCTCTTCTGGCAGAGTATAAAGAAGAGAAAAAGGAACTGTACCTTACGCCAAAGTAAAAGCCATTGCTCAGGAGTTTTCTATGCCATAGAAAATCTCTATGCCACAGCTTGAAATAAGGCAAAATGAACTCTGGTAAGAATAAGACCAAGTAGTATAGGATGAGAAGCCGGGTACTATGATAGAGAAGTTCTAGCCTTGTAATCAGCTAAGGGCCTAGATTTCATGTTACAGTTAAAGGTAAAGATGCAGTATCAGTATTAAGACCAGAGATAGGGCAAAAAATAGTAAAGAAGTAATTGCCAGTCATCTCACCAAACTTATCAGGTTTTTCTCTTCGCAACAGAAGATGGACCTGCATGAATATATTCCTGAAACTTCAGTAATTTTGACAAGTAATAAGGCCAGTGCACAGGTCAAAAAGGGATGGAGAGAGTGGGACCAGCATGCAGTGAGGATACTCCTCCGTTGGATGTAACCGAAACATGATACTATGAATGTAGGTATTTCTTTACTATTTATGTAAATGTCTTACCGTGGTGTTTTCCGTAAGAAACATTATTTTCCTTTCCTCCTAATAGTTTTCCTCATTTTAGATGTAAACTCACGTCTTGCAAAATTCCCTTATTGCCACAGAAGGGTGCTGAGGGAAAGTGGTTGGCTTTTCTCAGCTTTGGGTATCTAGATTAAGTGATGTTTATTAATTTCAGAAGCATCCCGTGTTATCAGAACGCCTCCAGCTCTGCTTCCAACAGTACCTGTCAGAATGGTTGCATGAAATTAGCCCAAACCATCGCAGTCAGCATCTTGCTGATTCCAACTGCAGCAGGTTTCCCATTTACTAATAACAATACCACTAGACAGCAGTTGCACTAGTTAGCTAGAGAGAGGCAGATTTTTCTGTCTTTTCATTCCCATGCACAGATGGAGACAAGGAGAGGCCCGGTTTAGCTTCTACACATGACGGTGTAGCTAAAGTTGCTTTTCAACTTAAATTGACTGCATCCCCTCTGCATATTCTGCAAATTGATGTGACCATGCTTCCACATTACTCGGTAATATATTCTGCGCTAATAACGTAATCACTTACAAAACACTCTAGTTTATCATGCAAAAAAAAAAAATCAAAAGACGAGCATAATCTGGGAAAGATGTTCCACTAACAACTCCACGAACAGCCATGTATAATTTTTTCCAGAAATGACTCAAAAGATCACCTGCTAATCCACTGGCCGGTACCAAATAGCTGCCATTAGGTAAAACTCAGAGCAAGGAGCTCCAAAAGGGCACAACGTTGAAAACCACCGTGGGCTTTGCTTTGAAACCTTTCTTTCCCTCACACCTGCTAGGCTGGCACAGCTGAATTTTCCCATTCTTGTCAAATCTTTCCAGTTTAAGATGTGTAATAGTGCCAGGTTTCTGAAGAAATATTCCACTTCACGTCGTATTCTCCAGTAAAGATCCTCTTAAACACTTTTATTTGCAAAGGTTACTATGACAGCTGTTTGGCTGAATGTATTTTCAAAATGGGTATTTACGTTCTTCCACAGCTCTTTGAATTCTTCTTTTTCTTCACGTGTTGTATCTAAGATAGAAATTTTATCAAATTTGGAATGTGATTCGTTATTTAATTTATCAGGACCATTCTGTTTAATTGCTACAATTCACTTCATCTTCTGTAGGGTATGTACATCTTCCACCTTCAATCTTTAATTGGCTGCAGTTTTATTTGCTGCACCTTTTTCATCTTATCTTAATTGATTGTGCTGTGGCAGCTCCTTTCGAAATACCGGGCAGAAAAGGCAAAGTGTTTTCACAGATTTCGAGGCCATCACGATTCTCCAGCCTACCATCCCGTGTGTGGCAGATCACAGACATTTGCACGGTCTACCTCAATTTTGAGTTATTGAGTCTGCAGCTCAGTCACTTGTGGTTGAGCTAGAACAGATCTTCTAGGAAGTTTTCCAATTTCAAAGACTTCAAGTGACAAAAATTATCCCACATCCCATGTGTAGTATCCAAATGTTAAATTGTTCTAACAGCTAAATTATGTGCAATGTTAAAAATTTACACCTCATTTCTGATATAACTTTTTCAGCTTCAGTTTATAGACAGACGACCGTTTTATGCCTATATCTATCTTGTGATTAAAAGGACTTCTAGGATTGTGTATCTTCTCTGATTTATTTAATAGGCTCAAATGCAGACTGAAATAAGTGGTGTATAACTGTAAAAGGATTTTTCAGAAGATAATTTGAGTGCTCACTGGACAGTTACGAAGGCAGTTAGCGAACATACAGCTGGGGTTTTTACATATATATATATGAGGGTTATATATTTTTATATATATGTTACAGGTATGGAGAAGGGACTAGATGCCAAAGTGGGAATTTCTGTAAGAAATCTCCCATACCAACACAGTTGCTTAAAGGCTAGTCAGTCCAGGGCATGATTCAATTACTAACTCTGCTTCCTTCCTCTTCTTCATCTTCTCACGGGCATCTCGGAAATTGTTCTCAGGTCTCAGATGGGTAAGGTGAACACGTTAGGTGTTTCTTGCAAGCATAGAGGGAAGAGCAGGGTAGCAGAACTGCAGGCTGCGATGGTACAGGCAGTGAGGGAAATTACCAAACACTTCATAAAAAGCCTTTTTTTATTATTTCCCTTAGTAGCTTGGCAACATGTAATTCTCTAGCCTCCCGAACCCTGTCATCCAAATTATGTTAGGATTCAAGCAGCTAGCAGACTGTAAACAGGAGAGATTAGTCATCCTCAGATCCCCAGCAATACCATTTTGGAGAGAGGGAGAGTGGTTCCTGTACGACCCCGCACTGTTTACATTGGGGTAGCAGCAGGGAAGAACACGGGAAAGTCAGATATGAGTGGCACTTTAGGAAAAAATTGAAAACATTTGTCAACACTGCGACCTACTACGTAATGAGTTCATGAGTGGTGCTCAGCGCTGTCTCACAGATGCCCTTCAGTAGGATGAACTGGAGCATCACGGTCTAGTTAGCGGGAGACAGTCTGTTGCTCTATTTGAGCTGGATTCCCACTTCACCATGGTGACCAAGAGAGCTATATCTGATCTGCTATTCTGGCAAGGGCCTCCATCATTTTTCTGTCTTCTCATCGCAAGCCTCCTCATCAGAGTTTTCCAAGAAAGCTCAATCACTATACCTGACAGAGCAGGACTTCTTTCCAGCAAATGAACACAAGGACCCGACGCCATCTTTGGGAAAATACGTTCTTCCCTTCCGGAAGGTTTCCAAAGGGCAGGCTACCCCTGCAAACCCCCTCAAGGACAGACAGCCTAACAGTAGCTGACCCAAGGTTGTGTTTTAAATTTGTGTACGTTAACAGTAAAATAGAGTACGCTAATGGGATGGGTAAAGGTGAAGCCTTTCAATACTTAAAGGGGGCTTATAAGAAAGATGGGGACAGACTTTTGAGCAGGGCCTGTTGCGACAGGACAAGGGGGAATGGCTTGAAACTAAAGGGGGGGTAGATTTAGACTAGATAGAAGGAAGAAATGTTTTACGCTGAGGGTGGTGAAACCCTGACACAGGTTACCCAGAGAGGTGGTGGATGCCCCATCCCTGGAAACATTCCAGGTGAGGCTGGACGGGGCTCTGAGCAACCTGCTCTAGTTGAAGATGTCCCTGCCCACGGCAGGGGGGTTGGACTAGATGACCTTTAGAGGTCCCTTCCGACCCAAACTATTCTATGATTCTATGGTTCTAAGATTCTATGGTGCCATTTCATTATGCATTTGAGCACCGACTTTACAAATACATACCAGATCATTTTGAAGTTGCCAGCTCCAACACTATGAGAGCAAGTTGGAGTGATGTTACCTTTAGCTAAGACAACCCAGCCTCGGAGGTGCCGCAAGAGTCATCCAAGCCCTGTGCTATTGTTCCTGCTGCTGTGTTTTGTCTGGGCAGCCCAAACTCTTATAAACAGGAAACGGGAGACTTCAGATGATTTCTCCGCTTGAATACAGATTGGTAGAAGTATTCGAGATTGCTGCCCTTCTTACAAACAAAACTCATTTATATGAATATTCATAGGCAATTAAACTGTCGTGACTACTTCAGGAAACGCCTGGACCTACATATAGATTAATGAGCGTGTGCTTAGGCTACAGGTCTTGCTCCAGGAGCTATAGATATCAATCTACTATTCAGTCCTTAAGCTGCTAGCAGTCGTGTTTTTTTCCTGAAACTCTTCTCCCATAAATACCAAATAAAGCTATAGTTTGTGCAATAGTCCCAGAGATACTGGTTGACCCAGCCTGTATTTGTTTGCCTGAGACATCTTTACAGCACTCTGGGGAAAAAACGGAGTTTCAAAACCAGAACGTCTATCCTCAGACAAATCTGCTGAACTGCGGAGCCTTATTTCCTGACTTCCAGGTATTTCTTTTGGACTAGATACAGTAACACTTGTACATCATTCTGAGTCACTCCTTGTGCATATGTGCACATTACATCCATTTTCTTCTGCACTGACAGGACATTGCCAAACGATTTAGTTTAGATAGAGCTGGCTCTTCAGCATAAGTTTTCACACGCACATTTTAGCACACTGAAAGCTGAATTCTGATTTACAACCTTTTTGGAATTTGTTTTTCACCGAGTTTTATGCCAAAGATGTTTTATTGATATAAAACAAATGCCTGACATTTGTTTCATTAAGATATTAAACTTGCACTCCGTTTGCTCTCACCGAAGATACCAGCCACATAAAGGATTGCCAGGCCAGGCTCTGGCGCGGGCACGGCTAAGGGACTCGGAAAATGGCATGTAAGCTCATCTTTTGCAGCTCTGACTAGGCAAGCCCTGTTCAGAGCCCTGATTCAGTGGCAATTAAATAAACCAGAAAAGCACCCAACCCCACCCTTTGCAGCTGGCGCTTTGTCTGAATGTGATAAGAGATCATTAATTTTCAATTTGACCTCAGCCTATAATGTTCAAGTGGCCTCTTTGTTCTCATAGCGATGTTACAAGCAAGGTCTGAGTCAAGGGAACTGGAAAGGAAATATTAAAATAGTCCTAAAAACCTCTTTAGTCTTGTGATCTCGCTCCTCCTAACTTAACTGCGCGCACCTTATCCATCGGACCACAACAGCTCCGCGACATGGATTTCCTCTTGGTTACTGCTTCTTTCCCAGAACAAACAACGCTGGTCAACCAAGGTGACCAGCTGTGCAGTGGTAATAATGAACATTGAAACACCGCAGCAAAAACATGTTGTGAACAAACCGGCGGGGCAAAGTTTATTTATATCCAATGTCTGCATGTAACGTTTGTAACAATTTACAGGCAGAATAAAAGCTGAAATTCACTGGTCAAAGTGTTCACTGCGAATAGCTCGTACAGCTCTGAATTCAAAGACATAGTTGAAGAAATTGTTATTACAATCCACCGCAAAAAGAGCTATTGTGAACCTATGGGCACATCAACAGCTGTCTATGGTAAATTATTATTATTAGAGAATAGAAAATGTCCTATTTTTAGCAGATAATCCCAGAATCTGGGTTGAATTAGAAAGAAGGAGAGCCCATCTTTCATGTCCTTTTTCATTCAGGCATTTGGCAAGCCGAGACTTTACAGAATGTAATTTAGGATGTTTAAGTTGCTATTTGTTACTGGTGGTTTCTCATTGTAACACCTCGAATACTTCAGCAGAGGACCTAGGGCTTGGGTCCTTCTGTAAATACACGACTACTTACTACAGTTCTTAGGTACTTTAGGCTGCTCAGTTTGGGTTCACAGGGTTGGATGCAAGGGGTGTTTTAGGGTTGTTTTAATGTGTTTTTTTCTGCTTTTAAGCAAATCCAGTTTTCCATCGACTAACTCGTGCTTTGTACTGAATCAAAACATTTAAATCTTAAGATTTGTCTCCCTCTGACAGAATTAACAGGACTGGATGGCACCAGAATTGGGACCAGCACTCGTTAGAGACTTCATTTTCTCGTCTTCTCTGTGGATGCTCTGGAGGAAGAAATCCTGTTGGGGGATTGTCCCATCAAATATGAGGAAAAGGGATATGTAATACCTTGATTGTGTCTTCAAAAACCTTCACGACAGCTCAAGACCTGCTCCGAAGCCTGTGGAGCTGCGTGTGTCTGCAGCAGGCAGAGGACACCCTGTACTCTGACAGAAACTTGCTGCAGCTCAATCCACATCTCAGCCTGTCAGAAAGAAATCAAGAAAGAGGGTGGACAGAAAAAACATGATTTCACCACCGACTGCTGATGCCCTGCCCTTCGTGGAGCAGAAGACGACCCCATTTGTTCTGGCTCCATTTCTCAGGGCACCTTCAGAAGGTGCATGAGCTTCCAAAATGTCTTTCTGCATAAGAGAAAGGGAAGGGAAGTTGTCATACAAGCACAAAGAGGGGTCCCTATGCGGAAAGTTAAACCTCCCAACTTCCTGAGAGGTAAATTTATGTTTGCTCACACTACTCGTGTAAAAGGCGTATCCCACCTCTAGAATGCTCTACAGCGCTTCCAGGGTTACCCTCCGTAGCCCCACATTTCTGTTGCACGTTGGGGAGGGATACAGGGACGCACAGAGTCAGTCAAGTCAGGAAAGGCCTTGGACATTAAGGAAAGAAAAGCCTGAAAAGCGCTGGCATAATGACTGCTTGCCAATATACATAAAAAAAATAAAATAATGAGATTTCTGTTAACTAGCAAATTATAGGACTTTAAAATTTCCTTTCCTGAATATGTAGACTTTAGGTTTTATATGCCAAGTAACTGACCTCAAGGAATATTTTCCCTATAGACCTGAACTATTTTATGCAAGTTTAAAGGTACTGAAAAGGGAGGGATGATGGCTAAACTAGTTAATAAGATGTTTGGTGACATCCTATCAGAGTCAAGCACAGAAACTAATGAAAACATGTTTGGTTTTTTTGATGCTGCCTATTAGACTTGTAGGTATACGTAGACTTTCTGGGGAAAAAAAAAAATAATTGAGTGTGGGTTTGACTAAATTTAAGCTTCCTGATGATACATGTTCAGACAATCAGGGAAACAAGCAATATTATCTAGGTTCTACCACATTATGTGACCTACGTGAACAGCTCAGGCAAACCAGGCAGAAACTGAGGCCTGATAACACTTTATAAATACCCAGATGGCGGGGGGGTGAACCTGTGAAATACTTTTGCAGACAAATCGTGATCTTGAGCAAATTTTCTGCTGGTCAGTGGGCAATGCTGAAACTTGAACCCAGCGCTGATTTCAAGTATTTTTGCACTTCTCAGCTCTGGTATTAATCTGCAGCAGAGCATCAGCGAGCTGGTCCCTCTGTGCTGGAGTGATTACCGCTGAGCTGATGGATGTAACTGCAAATATTGTGAAGAGTTCTTCCAGATCTGCACTTTGTATTGCAGCTGTTAATATTTTTTTTATTGCTTTGTTTTCTTATCCAAATTTTAGTTGCCTGAATGACATGTTAATTAACCAAATTCAGAATTGGTTAATTCAACAACTGGAAGGCTTATATTTATCATTGTTCAGTTATACTACCCAAATGTCAGCTTTTAGTTTGAAAAATTCCTCTGAACTAGTAAACCAGAGAATAATAGACTATAATTTTCTTTCACCAAAATAAACAGAATATTTTCTTAGTTAATTGTTTACATGTCTTACTCCTGTCACTTCTTTCCTTTCATCCTTATTTTTCTTGTTTTCCTTTATTCACATTTCATCTCTTGAACTCCTTATCTCTCTAATCCCTTATCCTTTATGTTCTTGTTTTATCTCTCATTCCACCATTTTATTCCCCGTTTCCTAAGCCTATCTCCCTTCCCATGCTAGGCTCCCCAGGCTTTAAATGCCCTCTGAACCCTTCTTCCCTTTCCCCCAGTTCTCTACCTTTCTCTTCTCTTTCATTTTTCCTTACAGCAATCTCCACAGAACAATAGTAGAAGTCGGGCTGGCAAACTGACAAAAAAGAACAGTTGGAAAGAAAAGTTTACTCAAAGACAGGCACATTTCTTAAAAAAAAAAAAAAAAAAAAAGAAATATCTATAGGAAGGTGTTGCCAAATCGTCTGCCTTTTCAGACGTGAAACTTTTAGCAAGGCTCTCTGCAGTGCTGATGTGATGGAAGGAGCAGGAAACACTATCAGGTTGCCAGATGACTTGAGGACGGTGAGGTGGGATTCTTGAGTGCACGTGATAGCAGTAATTCAGGATATTATTCCTCATGTAAAAATAGCTATGCAAAATTAACACAAAGGCTTTGGTATAAAAAAATAAAAGCCAGGAAACTCAGAGGCTGTGCAGCTCTTTTTATCTCGTTTCATTTTGGTTAGGGGATTGCAGGGAAACAGCAGAAGCGACAGAGTGTTTACATTAAGGCATCTGGTCCAAGGTGTAGTCACGACAAAAGGTTATTGTATTCCTGCTTGTCAAACGGGTGGGAAGAGGACCTGAGTGTAAAGGAGATGATCGTAGGCTGGGGACACACGGACAGAGATGGGAAACGTGAAAGGCAAACCTGGAGCAAGTCACACAGCGGCCGTGACCTACAAATTAGCAGGCTGGAGGTTGGACGGCGGGTCTACAAACAAGAGAAAATTTCAACTGTGATTTGCACAGGAGTACGTTTGTTACTGGGGGCAGAGTAAACCACTTCAGGCTTTGCATTATATAGTCTCAGCTTTTTAAAAGCTTAAGGAAATGTTCTTTCCCTGTTCAACCGAATGAAGCTAGAGCGGCTTCAGTTGGCAAATATCTATTAGATTGCATTGATTTATTCTGGATTTGAATTCCGCTCCTGGAAATAAAACGGTGATGCGAAGAGAGCTGTAGATGGGATTTCTATTCCCATCCCCACTATCCAAGACAATGACCCTGAGCCTTGACTTGCATTTCTAATAGGATAGACCTTCTTTTGTAAGAATTCTTTAGCACCTGTAGGTTACGTGTTCAATTAGCATCTATATCCTGAACTGAGCCGAGTTGCACAAGCTTTGAAAAAAGTAACAACCAAATGGCTAATTAGGTCAAATTTGGGGCATATCAAACTTGACAGTGTCTGGCTTACATCACCACGGATTTACATAATGGAACTTAATGGTGCTGAAGAGTCTGTTGTGTCAACTCTGATGACACTATGGAAGGTTTTTTCCATAATTTTCTTTAAAACATAAAATATTCATTCAGAAGAATATCTTCTCGATAACTTTTCCGTCTGTTCTGTATAGTGCAGGGCCTATCACCCCTCATTACCTGGGCTACTAACATAGTAGTATTTCAATCAGTTATCTTATTTTTCAGAACTCAGTAATCAACGTCAGCAACCAATTGTTTAACAAATTTCCTTTTTAAAACCAAAGCTATTTTTCAGCTAAACCAGAACTGTTTTTTCAACTGCAAAAGCCTGGGAGAGACGGCAAAAACCATGAGGACTCAAGGTAAATGTCTCTGGTAGCCTTTTCCAGAGATACTACCTCTCAGTGGGCAATTAAAAAAAAACAAAACCCAAACAAACCAACAAAACCTGAAGTTAATAAAGTTTTATATTCTTACTGTGGCTTCCTCTGTCTTCTAGCAGCCCATCCTGTACATCAAAGGTCACAAAGAACACAATGAGTCACTATCAAAACCCAAAGAATACTTCGTGAACAATCACTATACATAAATTGCAGCCTGGTATTTCGTTTCTGTGCCAGCTCACAGTAATACAGCCCATTTCCTCTTCATTTTTTTTCCCTGCAGCTTTTGTGCATAATAGCAAACAGCTTTGTTAATCTGCTCACAGAGCTTGAATTTATTTTTTCTGGGGGTGTACTTACACCTTTGCCTTTTTGAGTAGTGGGCAGCAGTGCTACGAATTCTTTTGCCACAGCTCTTTAGGCTACATTTCTTTGGTGTCAGAGTTCACAACTACTCTATGACGCCGCCAGGCTTTGTAGCCAAAAACATCATTAGGAATACTGAAAGGGTCCCCTCTGAAACCCAGAATCAAAGTGCCCCCCAGAGAGAAATCAGCCGTGCATTAGCTCACGCCTAGCAGAGCAACTCAGTGCTGTGCAGCTGCGAAACCTGTGCGGGTCCCTTAATGCACGCCATTGCTGGGAGGAGCGGCCTCAGGATCTGTTCACCCAGTTCAGAGGCAAACACGGTACCTTGCACACTTTTAATACCATGCGTGTGGGACGAAATAGGCCTTCTGTTTGGAGTCTAAAGGTATCTTAGCGATCGTCAGCCTTGGCATTGCACTTCATACTGCAATCCCCGGTTTTCCCACTTTTGGCAATCCCGTGTGTCAATGACTCCTGCTGCAATCCCCTGGAAGAGAAGCAGAGACGTTCAGTCGCTTGTATAGTTTAATATCCGAGAAATAAAAAAATCTTTAAAAATTTTGCTGAATAAAGATCGTGAAGACAAATAAAGGAGAATTGTTTTTCAGAAGGTATGATTTGTGTATGTGTGCGCACGTGTGTGTGCGCAATTAAGTAACGAATGCAAACCTCGATTTATATTGTCATTGTGTTATTACCTATGCGAATTCTGCACACTGGTCAGTTTTTAGGTAGTCTTCTGGTTAATATTTATTGTCTTTAACGAGGAATATTATGGACTAGAAAGTTGTGATGACAAGTAGCAACAACTGGCATTCTCTCAACAATTCCACAATAAGAAAAGAGGGAAGTAAGATAATATCAGCCAGCTTCCTTCTGAAGAGGTTTGGTTAAATCAGAATTCTTCGTTTTAGAAAATTACAAAGCAAAAATACTTCAGACTGCTATCCTACCTAGCATGGGAGGAAGATAGTAGATATTTTTAATGTTCCTAAAATAATCACATCCTATTGTACCCAGCTGTAGTAAAAGGTATATTGAAATAAAACACCGCTTTTTTTGCTTCCTGTATTGTGAGAACTGTTCAAAGACTTCAGTTCATGATAACAGAAGTAATCAAATGTGTTTGAGGGATATACGCTATGGCTCATCTGGCCATATGATGAAACACAGGACTCACAGTCAGGCCCAGGGCTTTGTTTTGTCTTCAGTAACATTCACATCAACCACTGACATGAAGGGGACTCCAAGAAGGGATAGTAACTGTCCTTGTAATACACTTCACAAGTTTGGAGCCTAAGTTTTGGTTCTTTACTCCATTATTGACCTTGTGTGTAAACTTGCATGCATTTGCCCATGCAGTTTCCAGTTTTCAGCCTGTAAAAAGGAGATGGTAGCACTTACACACCTTTGGGGATTAAGATCTAATCCTGGAGGGGCTCCAGGCTGGCAGCATTTTGTACTCATAAAAAGCACCACTAAAGCAATTGTGAATAGGCATAAGTACCAACGGGTCCTCGCAAGATCGGGATATATTTTTGATACGCTATTCTGGGGGAATAATATTATCATGCAAATCTTAAAATTTATTAATTAATAATAAAAATGAAGGGTATTTAGCATCCTTGAGTGAAAGCTGCTATAGCAGGCTAATTCAGAAATCTTTTTAGAGCCAAATTTCAACAAAGCATTTGTAGTTTTGTACATTCTTGGTTGATTCATTCTGCAAACTTGCATGTACACATTTAATCTCCATTTTGCATATGCTTATACCTATCCCCAAATTACAAGTTGCATTAAGTGCTGTAGAATTTGCATACATCCAAACAGAAGACTCACTTCTGCAGAGGGACTTTTAGAACTGTCACCTCTTCTAAGTTATACCAGCAGAATACAGAAAACTCGCTGTCACTTAGAATGTAGGGCAAAACCGGTGATGAACGTGCTTGCTTGTGATTGAGAAAACAATACATTCTTCGGTCCTTCCATGCAAAGAAAATATCTCTGCTTCTTTTTTTTTTCATTTTCCTCCTTCTCTCACGCTAACTGAATGTGGGTGGGAAACAGTAGAAACAGGAAGGGTCATGTTTGCTCCTCAAAATTTGAAGACGGTGTTTTTTTCCTTTGCCACAGATGCTCCACGCTCATCAGTTGCCGTGTACTTCTGAGGGAGAAAAGAGAGAGAGAAATTGCCAATAACATTGGTAACCTGAAGTGTAGGCATGCATAAAAATTTGCTGAAAATTGGGTTGCGGTACATGTTCTTATTTTAGATTTGCCCTTGTTAACGTCTTTTTAATAAACAGGTGCATACACTTCCCCAAGCTGTCACTGTTGTTTACCCAGTCTGCACACTTTGTAGATCCACTAATAGAATAGACCCAATCATCTTAAGGATCTGTGCTTTAATAAGCTAGAGTCTCAAAGTTTTCAGGAAAATACTTTCTGGTAATAGAGTTCTGCTGGTAGAGCGGATACAAGCTTCACAAGGTTTGCTTTTAAAGATAAAAAGAATGTGACACAATTTCACCTGTTAGTTCAGCTCAACGTAATACAGAGTTTCCTACATGCTTGACATTAAGATTAGTGACAAAGGGGGACGGATAGAGGGAAAGGGAAATGAAAAGGTGTAAGAAAGGTGGAAAAGGCTTTTCTAATGGAGTTTGAAACCAAGAGGATGCTCCCCACTGAGCGCCTGGATCACTGCGGTGTAGACTCAGGCTTACTTTTGCTAGCTCAGCGTCAGCCGCCCCCCGAAAGTTTCATTCCTTTTTCCACCTCTTGACCCAGGGCAGAAGGGCCCGTCAATAGACAGGGGAGGCACTAGTTTTGATTCCTACCAAGTGGCGAAAGATTTTCAGCCGAAATCTCCCATTTCCTTGGCAAGTGCTTGACCCCTCAGGCCGCAATGCAAACCGTAGCCTTGCTCACTCAGAGAAGGAGCAGCTACAAAAGGCTGTCCTTGGCAAAGGATTTTACATGGTGAATGTCGAAGGGACGGAGGAGCTTCCTCTCCATACTGCAGTCTTTCATTGCAACTGCAGTCTCACAGGTCATTTAGAGTCACTCCAACTGTTTGACGTTGCCACTCCCTCAAGACTGCTCGGGCGGACGCAGTTGTGTTGATGCAATGAGTATGCTGACTTAATTTGAGGTAGGTATTTCATGTCTGCAAAGAGCATAAACTCTCTCCAGGCGTTCCCTAGAAGGTCTAAATAAATATCTAACTTTCATTCTGGATCCCATTAAGGGGACCAAACATTTACTGCTGCAGTGCAGGTCTCAACTTTAAGGAGTACAGACCTCATTTATTGGGTCCATCCCACGGTTCTTTGAGAGCAGCGGCTCTAAAGAAACTAATAGTTACAGTCAGTGTATTAGAGGGATTAATACATTAATAATTACTTTGCTATTGGAATGGGTAAATAAGTTAAAGGTATATAATTAACTGTAGTTTCATCTCATGAGCTTTTAAATTGCATCGCTGGAGATCAGTATTGTCCGATTGTAGACAGCAAACAGTAATTGCTGAAATTTCTTGTAAGTAATACCATGGGAAGAGTTTCTGCATTTAGTTCTTTGCTGAAGGTGTCAGTTCAATAGCCCTGGAGAATTTAATCTGTAATATTTATTTCTGGAGAAATTAGGGGAACGAGAGTAGCAAAATACACGTTTCCCTGTCTCGTGGAAGTTATCGCTGTTCTTCAGGGTTGG
Source organism: Aptenodytes patagonicus (assembly GCF_965638725.1). Taxonomy (NCBI): domain Eukaryota; kingdom Metazoa; phylum Chordata; class Aves; order Sphenisciformes; family Spheniscidae; genus Aptenodytes; species Aptenodytes patagonicus. The sequence goes on along the minus strand of NC_134954.1, from coordinate 71,991,491 downwards.
ATGGGTAACTCCAGGCATCCATGTTTCACCTTGCCATAGATACCACCAGTAGCGTAGCAATGGAGAAATTTCTACAATACAGAAAACTCTTCCGCTACGTATTTGGCTGAAAAAGCCAATATGTTAAACAAAAGCTACCTATGTTGCTATCATACGGGGAAAATTTCTAGCCGTCACCAACTTGGTTTGCACTCGAGTCTATGACCTACACGTGAGAAGTCAAATAACCCCGTATATACACCCAAAGCTCTCCAGCTCTTAACAGGCTATTTCAGCCTAGAGCTTCAGACGACTTGATGTGATTATGAGTTGCACGGTGCCTCATTAGGTGAAGAACCCTCGTGAGCAGTCTGTGCCGGTCTGAGTCACGGTGCTCTACAAGGAACTATGCTCACGGTGCAGACTTCACCGCTAGCATTATTCTTTCTGGGAAAAAGGCAAAAAAAAGAAAAACCTTTACAGCAGCAAGACTGGGTGCAGGACAGATAGAGTGATTTGCCGTGAAAAAAGTTAGAGGGGCTCATTAGAGGCAAAGTTATTAGGCCAAGCAAACAGTTAATCCCTGTCACACAGAGGTTAACAGAGTTGCCAGCCTTGAACTCTAAATTAAAGGCACTCTCTGAGCACCAGAGAAGTGACTCTTTTTTGCAGCTTCCTCAGTACCATCCGTCTACCATAATGCTGTGGTCTTTTTCTTTCTTTAAATTCTGGGCTCCGACTAATTACTGGCAGGAAGTGCCTATTTTTATACCATTAGTATGCAAATGAGTGAGAAGTAGAAAAATATTCTAAAGGAACTGTTACAATATCTGTCCACAGATTACTGGCCAATTAGAACATGGGATTAGGGCTGCGGGACCCCAAAAGAGTATGGCCAAAGTCTTTCTGCTTGGGTGCCTCAAGTGTAATTTCAATGGGAACTGTATATACACGGTGCTTTTCCTCAAAAAAAGCGAAAAAAAAGTTCAAGCCTAAATTGCCTGCTTACAAATGAGCACTTCTACGCTTGAAAAATGAATGCCTTCACTTCCTCGCCTCAATTTTTCTATCCATAAATTGGGGATAAAACATCCTGTTTGTCTGTGTTCCAGCACACGCCGGGGGCGAATTATTCAGCTGGACTGAAGGTCTCCTCATCTCTCACCCTGTCTGACAATGTCTGAAAGACGAGATCTTATATTTATAAAATTATTTATAATGTGAGTGATAAATATTAAAAGACTTTCGGGTCTTACCACTTCTGCCTAGGTAAAAAAATAACAGGAAGAACTGCTTGCCTTGTGACATTTTGGCATTTCCATAGCTTGATAGTATCAGGAATTCAGAGGTGCAGGAAGGTGGAAAACGATTGGAAAACAACTTTAGTGAGTTTTTTGAACCTAGAAAATTGTGAAACAAAATGCTGCATTATCCCAAGGGTATTTCTCATGCAAATCAGCCTTCTCGTCACGCTTTCATAATAACTGATTAGCCAGAGTAGGAGAAAATATATAATTCCTCAAGTTACTGGTCTTGACGCTTCTCACAGCTGTACTCTCTGGAAATTTTGCTTTACCACTCCATTACATATTACTCATTTTGACTTCCTATTAAAAAAAAAAAAAAAAAACACATTTACATCTACATACCAAAGATAACACCACGCTAAATTGAGTCAGCGTGACAAACACTCCTCCTCTGAGAAGTTTTGCTGGAGAGGTTTGTTATCCATTGTGGCAGAAGAAGAGGGCTCACAAACCAGGCTGTGACACTAACACCTGCCCGGCCTCTCCCAGGAGTTACACCACCTGAAAAGGTTTGATTTATCAGGGAAAAACCACACACCTCCTACTCGTGTACACTGATAACAGCCCTGAGTTTTCTCTCCTTTCATCTGCCTCTCTCAGAAGCATCTTTGTAATTTTTTTTTTCCTTAGTCCACTTGGTCTATAGTCCCCTGTTATTTATTCCTCCCACCCAGCCCTGCACTCTTTCGAGTGGCCCAGCCGCTTGCTTTGCAGCCACCGCAGCAAATGGTTTGTTTCCCCTTCCACCGCTTCGCTCCGCTCAGTTTCCTTCTCTCTATTCCCCGGTCCGGCGGCCGGGCTCCGGACGGCGGGCGAGCCGCGGCAGGCCCGGCGGGGAGGCCTCTCTCTCTGCTCGGTCGGTGCCGGGGAGCTGCCCCCGCAGAAGGGGCTTCCCCAAGCGACGGGCGGGCCCGAGCCCCGCGGGCAGGGTGGGTCTGTCGGGCGGCGGCGGGCCCGAGGGCCAGCGGTCCGCGGCGGGGCCCGGCCCGGCCCTGGGCCGCGGGCGGAGGAAGGAGGGGGCCCGGCTGGCGGCAGGGGGAGGCTGGCTCTGCTGCGCGCCGAGGGGAGGGAGGGGCCGGGACGCCGGCGCGTCGGTGCCGACGGTCTCCAGGCGGGAGTGAGGAGGAGGAGGAGGAGGTGAGCTCCCTCTGGGTGGGGTAAGGAGCGGGGCCGCCCGAGCCAGGCAGGAGGGAGGGAGGGAGGGAAGGAAGGGGTCAGCGCGGAGCGGCGGGGCGGGCGCTCGGCCCGGGGCCGGGCGAGGAGGACGGGGGCGAGGGCCGGCGGCGGCCGGCGCTCCGAGGGAGGAGAGGGGGCGCCCGGCCCGGCGAGCCCCGCTCCGCTCGGCGGGGCGGGGGGAGGCGAGGGTAGCCGGCTCGCCGCCGTCGGACGCGGGGCTGCGCGCTCCGCCTGACGTGGCTCCCCGGCACCTGCGGCGCGGGAGGCGCTGTCGGGGGCAGCCGTCGCCCCGGCCCCCCCTCAGGCTCCGCGGGCCTGGCGGAGGCCTCCGGGAAGTGGGGGGAGGGCCGCCCGGCCTTGCGGCGGCCGCCGCGGGAAGGGGCCGTTCCCCGGGGAGCGGTCGCGGCGGCGGAGCAGCCGCTGCCGGCACGGGGTGCCGCCTCCCCGGCGGCCCTAACATGGCTGCCCGCGCCTCGGCCCCGCGGAGCAGCTGCCGGGGCCGGGAGGGGCGGGCAGGGCCTGCCGGCAGCCTCCGACCCCTTTCCCTGGCGTTCTCCTGGGCGGCCCCCGGCGGACGCGGGGCTGCGGGGCCCGGGGCAGCCGGGGAGGGGAGCGCGGCCTGGCCGGGCCTGGCTCCCCTGGGCCTGGCTTCCCTGAGCCCGGCTCGGGGCAAGTGGCTGCGGGGGAGCCGCCGTCGGGACGTGCCCTGCCCGCCAGGCCCCAGTCAGCCCCCGGCCCCGCCGCGGCCCCCCCCCGAATCCCTGAGCATTTAAAATGCGTTTGTGTGGGTTATTTTCTAAAGACACTTTTTTTTTTTTAAATACGGGCTGTGCGGGGCAGGGACTGCTTTTCGTAAGCAGTTACAAAGTGAGCTGCAAAATTTGAACCCAATTTCATTCCAAGTGTCACTGTAGCACAATTAAAATGTTAATATGTAGAAATAGTTCTGCTAGGTAAAACTGTCTGGAAAAATTGTGATCTCTGTGGTGGCATAGTGTCTGCTTTATAGAACAGGGAAAACAAAAACATAAAACCCCCCTTCAATTTTGCAGTATGTGTAGATTTTAGGATTTTGTTTTTATTATTCTAAGCTAAAAATGTCATGTGACAGAACGCTTCATAGCAGAGGAGCTGCTTAAATATACTTTGTAAACGAATCCCAACTTTAGGAAAGTGTCTCAGATGAATGGGACTTGGCAGGTCTGCACAAGTCTTTTAACACATGACTGTGTGATGATTGGAGTAGAAGACTGGAGGAAAGAAACCATTTGAGGTGCAAATGCATGCACTTTTTTTAAGAAGCGGGGGAACGAGTTTGAAGCTTACTTCGTGGTAGGGTTTTCTGGTTGTCGAGAAGTGGGTGTACGTTACCATGATTCAGAGTTTAGCCCAATAGGTAAAGATGAGTAGGGAATTTTAGTGTGGCTTATAACAATGTTGGCATAATTAAATAGAGCTATTTTATTGGACTCTATTAACCTGGTTAACCTTAAATCTTAACCATGACAGGGTTTTCATGTAAAGAGCCTCCATACAAAGTACAGTATTGAATTTTAATTGGAGCTTTTGAGACCTAATGTAGACTGTATTCTTCTTGCTTCACCTTTTTTTTTTTTTTCTTCTTCTAAGACCAGGCATAGTAAAATACATGGGAAGAATACTTTCTGACACAAGTTTAAATGCTATGAATCCAGATTGCACAAATCAGTTAAAGGCAGGATTTTTTAATACAGTGCTGGTTTTTTTTGGGTTTATATGCCTACCGCATACAAAAAGGTGAGGATCACTCAATAGTGCAATACCTTGGGCTTGACAAACTTTCCAGTTTCCCGGTCTAATTATTAGCTGGCAGGTCAACAGCAGCAGTAAAACCCAGGGAGCAAACCCACTCTCCACCTCAAGGTGTTGGTGCTTTACAAATACGGTACAGAATTCCTCCCTACACTGATAAATGCACAATTTGACTTCTCATGTGGTAGTATTGTTACAACTACTGTCAATTATTGCCCTTGGAGTAGTGCAGTAAAGCCCTGTGAAGGCAAGAACAGCACATGGTGGATTGGTCTTGTCCCACGGAGTTTAGCCTGAATGAGGGAAGGCGTTTGGCACGAGTCACTAACATGATACCAGCAAACATCTCCTGAATTTCAGTCTTTTGGGATTTGCCACGAGTTAAACACCTGTTAATTAACCCTTGTGGATCTCCCTGCTGTGATAGGATCAGTACCGAGTGCGACTAGTACTGTTGGGGAAGTCGTGCCCATAGCTTGCAAAGTGCCTGTGTTACAGCTGAAACGTGTCACTTCTGCTGCTAAGTCACTTAGACTCTAATGTAAAAGTTATACAACTTCCTTAATGTTGTTTTAAAACTAAAATATAGACATATTTTAAAGACCTGTTTGGCTGGAGGCCCATTTTAGAGTGGCCGGTAAAAGTAATAAACTATCCTCAAACATTTCTGCTCAATAAAATTTGAGAATATGAAAACAAAAAGTGCCTGGTTTAGCTTTTTATAAACGTTTTCTACACCCTATGACTGCAGCGTTTGACGTTGCCCATAGCTCCAAGAAGAGCCACGTTCCTTGAGCATTTTAGGCCTCTGACCCAATCTACAGCACGGACTTCTCTAATTTTCTGTTTTGATCAGAGCAGTGAGGGTTTATGGTCTCTGACCGATATCCTGCACTGGTGAAAATTTCTAGATAGACGTTTTTATCGTCAAAACAGCACTTTACCAGTGTGTACTTTCTTTCACTCGGGGCTCCTGGAATAAACTGCTGGGGCAAAAACTGAATGGCTGCTGTAAGCTGTGATCACACCAGGCGCTTCCTGATGTAGAGAAGGCCAGTAGTTTTAGAAGTATTTGCTGTATTTAAATTCCTTACTGTTCGTGTGGCCAGCTGGAATCTAACTTATAAAAAAAAAAACCATATATACTGCATTGTTTGGCTTCACAAGATCAGAGTATGTTTATATGATGCAGTCCCATGTAGTTCAGATTGGGAGACCCATTGCGATAAGGCGTTTTTCCTGCAGCTGTTGAGAAGCAAATATTCAATGTGGAATATTCTCATGTATTAGCTCTTTCAGTTGCAAAGAGGAAGTCTTGTGCAAAGACTTGACATCTTACAGGGTTAAATAATTGAGTTAAAGAACTGCTGTTTTGATATAAATTGGGTCCTAAACTGTGTGCTCGGAAGAAACATACATAACATACACATTCCTGTGTGAACAGAATTGTATTCTGTTGTAAGGAAACATACTGAAATAGATTTTAAGGTTTGATTTTTAGTGATATTGGTGTAGATAACGGGACCTTAATATTGACTGCTCTATTTGAGTGCTTCTGTGTACTACTGCTTGAGACATAAGCCGTTGTGTAGTGGGAGTAGTAACAAAACCAAGGCAAATGATTTGCCAACTTGAGCAGAGTGAGTATCTCATTGTCTGGGACTAGTTGTATAACTTATTAATATTGCTAATTTAAAAAAAAAAATACAAAAGTGGAGAACAAACTGAATATATAAGCAAGGCTGTTGGGAACCCATACAGCACGCATTTTAGGAATACATTGGCTACCATGGGATTATTTTCCATTTGTATGTGAGAAATGTTCTCTACCAAGTTTGTAAAGCAGGAAAATCATCTTAATCTTTGGTGGCAGAATTGTTAACGAGAGGCTCTAGAGATCCTGCCTCCTCCTGCCCCCAGCCATCAGTAAGCGGTGCGGTTAGCAGTGGTGAAGCAGTGCCTTAGTGCTGTAAGGACACATACCCCGGTGTGAATTTCGCTTCTGAATAGATATATATCAAAGTATGTCTTAAATGTACACCTTAGCTAGCCATATTGCTGCATGTCAGATGCGAAAGTAAAAATAAATGTGTGAAGCACCAGAGAGAGTATGAAATCTAAATCTGAAAACCATGTCTCCAAACAGTCTATTATCCTAAATCCTGGACCCCATATATATGGGAGCGTATATATATGTGTTTTATTTTTGATCCACAGTATTTCCTGTAGGCAAGAAATCAAAGATCTTTTCAAGTTATAAATGACAATAAGTTGGGAAGCCAATACTTCAGATTGCAGGTATTTTGGGTATGAGTAACTCTTTGATGTCCAAATGAGAACTGGAAGAATGTCTAAAATTAACAGTGAAATATGTAAAATTAATGATGAAATGCAGAACTTGGAGGAAAGCAGGCAAGGCCAGACACTAAGTGTGCTTTGTTTTATTTTCCCCTGAATAATTATTTGTTAGGGTTACGGCACAGAAAGAACGCAAACAGTTGAGATGCATAAATCCCAAAGTAAGTTAGTGCTGTATAAGCAGCTTTGATTTAGATATTTGTGTGTGTGTAGGTTTACATGAATCAAACACATGTGCAAAATTTAATACATATGTGATTAGTGGAAGTTTTCTCGTTGGCAATTCAGATGCAACTGGATTTAATATCATCTTCATACCTTGATTTTGCCAAATTGTTGTAGTTTTGCTAAATTGTTGAAAAAAATTAATGTCAGATGCCATGTTTGTGCAACAGGTTGTCTATGTTAATGACGCTCGATGGTACAAGTATGATATTGCCATAAATATTGTGGGAATGTTTTCCTCTTAGAGGTACAACAGCGGTCCTTAAAAAGGTTACTTTGGCCATGCCTCTGGAAACAGAGAGCTCGTGGTGATCGTGGCCTTGATGAATAAAGTACCATCCAGAGTGCAAGATTTTTCGTAGTCATTATTAGAAGCTGTCATCGGGAGGGGGGGGGGGGGGAACCCTACACCCCTTAAGTTCATGCCTAAGTAGTTGGATTCAGATTTAATATGATGCAGTTTTTTATTCCTTCTCTGGGATGGAAGATTTACTGAATTGATGTTCCATGATGGGCATTACTCACCCTGGCAGAATTCAGTGGTCAGGTGTGTTGGAATGAAGGATGAAGACCTCGCTGTTGCCGTTTGGTATTTTTCTCAATCTGAAAAGACAAAGAGAAGAAGCTTCTCCTTCAGAGAACTGAGAGTTTTGGTTTGTCCTCTTAAGGCCTAATAAAACCTAGGTAATAGAAACAGAACTGTTATAAAGCCATTATATGGAAGAACTTCCAGAATATTGCAAAGCTTTGTGCATATGTGCAAGAGTAAATGTATGTGAATGCTGAAAAGTCAGAATAGAGTAATTTGATAAAGCAATGATGGTACGTGACTGTAGTGGCAGAATATTTGGGAGAAGGAACGGTGAAGATAACTCCATTGCTAGGACTAGCTCTTAGAAAAAATATCCTCTTCCTGTTCTTTCCAGCCAGATTGGTTTGGAGGGAAAAAAGCCTCAGAGTTGCGCATTAATGACATTATTTTGGATTATTTGGCAATGTAGATCTTGATTCTGTTTTCATAGTGGTTTATTTACTGAGTGACAGCTTTGTAAATAAAATAGGAATAAAGTCCATGTTGCATTGTGAAAATAAGGGGTTTTTTTTGTAAGTATCTTGCCTGGTGCATATAATTAAACAGGTGCTTTCTCAGAAGCACCATCTTTTCCATCATGGAAAAATTAAAATCTTTTAATTGAAGTACAGATCCTCATCTGATGCTCAGCGTCATATTTCCTATATATCTTTCTGCTTTGATATTTACTTTGCATACAGATATTCCAGAAAACAAAAATTCAACAAATAGTTGGACATACTGCATCTTTCATACTCCTGTTGTTTTCAAGGTTTACACAGGGAATATGCTGTAGGATGACTTTACAGAATAAGTAATCCAGCAGTGAAATTCTGTGTTTTGTGATTTCCCGGTTGAAAGTTTTGCCATTCACCTTGTCTGTCTACTGGATTGCAGTTTAATATAGTAAACTTCTGGGTATAACTTTGTGTGTGGTTTGAGATAAATTAAAGTTCTCCAAATAAACAATAACATCATCTTGTTGGCTTTAGAAAATAATTGCTTGTCCTAATGTTGCTTTAAGAAAACTTTAACAAGAAATATATGCTTTTGTTATCATTAAGTCAGTTTTCTTTTTGGTTGTGATTTAAATGTAAAGGCAGGATTTATGGAAATGACTGTACAGTGGTGCTGGCCTAATTAGTCATTCTTTCTGGCAAGGCATAAAAAATTGGTCATTCTTGTGCCTAAAACTAATAGCGTGCTTTGTATTTAATCTGTAGGTCTTTTGTAAAACGGTTGTACTAATAAGTGCAAAATATACACATTTAAAGTTCTTATAATATTATTTGGCATGCTATTCTGGGGAGTTATTTAGGTTTTCTGTTGATAGTTAAATTTACTAAGGTAGGCTATCTCTCCCTGGAAAAATGTGTATTTATATATCCTTTAAAAAACAGTATATTTTTTAAAGGAATAGTAGTAGCTGAGCTGGAACTTGCAGTAGGAATTTTGGAATTGAATATGGCTTTTCTACTAGTGTCTATTCAAGGATTAAATATAAAACACTACAGTGCTTTATAAAATTACTAATACCTGTTACGAGTTTTTGCAAGAAGTTTTAGGATTATCCATGTGATGTGTTCACCGTTGGGCTGAGTGATGTCTCTTCTGGGGTTGTTTTTGTTGGCTTTCTTGAGATGAATTGCCAGTAATTGGTATTTCACCCAAAAGCAACCCAGGTGACTTACAGAATTCCACCACCTTCAGCAGCCCCATGCATGTGGAATGTCTTTCCTAATCAGGCTTAAGAGAGGGGGGCATTCAGCACAGTAATGGTTGAAAACCTGCCTTGTTTAAAAAAAAAAAAAATCAGCAGGGACATGTGACAGGAATGCACCTCGATGCCTTTGCCCTCTCGTTGTCAGACCACAGCTTATGCCATTCTTAGACATCCTTAACGACCACAGGACATTGCTAAAGCAGAAAGCTACTTTGCACGTTCCTCTTCGTGAAACTGTTTCATGATTAAACTTTTAAAAGTCGCAACCTCCAACACGCAACTGCAGTTTCATGGTAGCTGTGACATTATTTTACTATTCATGCTGTGAATTTCATTCTATAGTAAAATGAATATTATATTGGCCTTTTAAGTTGGTTGTCAGTGGAGAATAGGGAAGCTACACTTAGAGCATCTGTATGCAATCTTGGCGACAAGTAGGACCCTCTGGAAAGCTGTTACTGTTGGGGCAGAACTAATCATTCCATGTGAAATTATATAAGGAGAATTAGCTCTGACTCTACCTCATTTCCTTTCATACCGCTGTGAAAATAAGCTTAGAAACGTCAAACCTTCCCTCCTTATTTCTCTAAGTACTTTATTAAATACTTCTTTTTATTAAGGCTTATTTATTGTAGGTGCTAGAAGCAAAAATAACGACCTGTATTTCTAGGTACTAATGGGATGTGCATCCTTGCCCAATTTGCCAGTTTTGATTTCCTTCTCAGGACTGGATTCCCGGGATCAGTTGCCGTTGCCTTCTCTGTACTTTGACTTTATTTCCCCAGTGGATCATTCAGAGTACTTCATATTTAAGGTAGCGTGCTTGATGTGATAGAAAATTGTCAATCCCAGACTGCCTTGGCTATTTAGAAAAAAGAGATATCAAAAGCCTGCTTGGAGCTCTAAGGAGCAGTCAAGTCACCTGCTGATTTGCCCGGCAGGAGCCTAAACTCGTACAGCCTTTGGGTTTAGAAAAGAAAACACAGATCTCTGGAGGTCATCCGCTTTACTCTCAAGGCCCTGCACTGTATGAGTGAGGATGTAGTGTTCATCATAAAGCCAGATAGATATGTATAGACGGTTTCTGATTTGTTCATCTTACCAGGTCTTAAAAACAATCAGTGAAGATTTGTGTAACCCCTCCATAACCTAATCCGTTGTTGAACTATCCCTAGAGGTAGCATATTTCCTCTAATACCATTCTAATTTTTCTTCCTAAACCCTTAAGCTTTGTGTGTGTGTTGTGGGTTTTTTTGTTTTTTGCAGTGGATATTGCAGTAGTGGGACATGTTCATCATTTCTGTAACTGCTGTTAACCTATTTTGAAGCCCGCACCCTTTTTCTTTACTCTTCTTTTTTTCTGTACTCAGCAAGCCTGTTTTCCCTTTAACTTTCCCTGATTGCTTAGGTTTTCTTCTGAGCTTTTCTTGGTTTCCTACATCTGTTTATCCAGACCTGAACACGATGTACAACCTTAGTCAGTATCAGTGATGAACAGAATAGATCTTACCATCTTTTGCATATGATGCCCCTGTTAATAGATATTCAAATTAATTTTTCACTTTTGCATTGAATTCAGTATTAAACGCCCAGTTTCAGTTCTGCTGTTAATCACTTAGCCCTACTTTTTTCAATTCTAACTCTGCTTCCCAGAATGCTTACAGCCCTTCCCAGGTAACTACAAAGTTTTGCAAGTATGTTGTTCATCATCCACATAATAAATGAAAACATTAAATAATTCTGCACTGAAAATGCTGTCTGCTTTATGATGTGAGGGCCAAGAGGAAAAAAGCTTATTATGGTTGGAGTCCTGCAACCTGTACCTTGATGCAGACCCGAACTTTGGAGTCGCAGAATGGCCGGGTTGTGCTCTGACCCCTTCGTTGTATTTGGGGCCTTTTGCTGGTCTTGCTTGGGTATGTCTTGTACTGGGGAACTTGGAGCTGGACAAATTAAGTCAGACTTCTTGTAGCTATAGGTGTTTAAGGAGGGAATCTTTAGTGAGATAAAAGGAAAAAAAAAAACCTTGGAGAAGGTTTACATGGTTCTGCACACCTGGTGCAGATTTGGTGGTTCAGTTCCTCAGAGTGGTGTGCAAAAGTCACCTGTAATTAGTTGGATAAATATACATGTGCACCCTTCTCTGAGTAACTTGAGATGCATCCATACACAAATGGTCATTCTTCATGGCTGCTAGATCAACACTTTAAAAAAAAAAAAATATATATATATTTGATCAAACAGATCTCATTATTTGAAGTAAGTGTTATTTTGTGAATCATGTAGACAAGGGAGGAGGGGAAGAAAGGCTATCTCTGCTTCAAAACCCTTTCTTTCATGCTATTTGCTTGGAACATAATCAGCAGACGTTTTTCTTTTATGTTAGTGTTTTAGTATACCTGATGTGATCAGAAACACTTTATCTTGTCCTCTGCACTGATGTTTTCAAAAACGTAGCAACTCAGATGCTGCTAGAGTTGGAAAGTAGCGAGGACCGTGGCTTATGGTTAAGGCAGATGTGATTGCAACATCTGTGCCTAGGAAAGCTGCAGTCTGATCTGCCTTCTGTCTTCAGGATTTCTGGGATTCCAGAACCAGAAGTGGTGTAGATAAGACATGTCCTTTGAGGTTTTGAAATGCTTCTGCTCAGATTGTAAAGCTCTTCCTTATTAGGCCCACAAGAAGCACATCTCCTGTAGTGTAGCCAAATTGGTATCATTATTAAATACTTTTTCTCAGACTCTCCAGTGGTAACTCTTCTCCTGGTGGCGTTATTTGGCAAGAAGAACCTCTATGGTTGCCTCTGTGTATTGACTAGCTGAGTATGTGGCCTCATACTCACCTAACTGTGCATGGTACTTTCTGACTTGGAAGCTGTGATGGGATCCAAAGAACAGTTTATAGAGGGTTTTTCACCTTTTCCCTTAAATTGAACTCTCCAGTGCTAAAACTTGGGCCTTCTAACTTGGAATCTTTATTAGAACAGAGTCTAGAATAATAGGAAGAAAAACCCCAAAGCCTTGCCATCAGACAAATTAAAACTTGTTTTCTTTAATGATTCACGCCTTTGCCAACTGTGTTCTTGCAAAATCGGTCTTTGCCCTTGGTTTATTCTCAGTACAGCGACCGTGTTGGTTTCTCTGTGGCATGAAATTCTGCATATTCCTCTGAGTTATTAAGAAAACCCTACCCTATTCCATCATCTCTGAGCAGCGGTCATATGTCTACTTTCTGATCTCAGGACTCGCCTGCTTACGTTGGGGCTCCCTGCTTGCTGTGCTTCACCTCTGCTGTTGCATCCTGCTCTCGAAGGCTGTGCCAGGTGAGATGTGCTTGCTTTTCTTTCCCCCTTCAGGAGAGCTCCTCTGGCCTGTTGTGCAGCCTGTGGGAAGAGGCAAACCGGTGGCCCTCCTCTGCTCCAGCTATAACCTTTTTGAAAGGACTTCACTTAACACAGTGCACGGCAGGCAAAACAGGTATGCTCTGTGGGAGTTCAACAGAAAACGCATACTTCAGAAGTGGAAAGATATACTGCTGTAAGTTCACGAATACAGGCTGTTTCTTCTGCAGAATGTAAGTAATATATTAAAAGAGGAGCTGGATGAAGCATGAAGACAACTTCCAAATGAGAAAAGCAGGTGGCTTGCATTATTTCCTCCATGCTTAGTTTTTATGTTGGTGTCATCATAACAATACATGACAAATGAATATGCTTTTCTCTCAGTGATGGTTACAATTTGATTACCTGAATATTTATGTTGTTTAGTAGTTAGAAATATTTGAAGAGTTTTATTCTTCACTGGATTGTATATAGAGCAATTTTGGAAGTTGAACAGTATATTTCATTGCAGACTATCCTAAAATAAGTTCTTAATTGTTTGGATGTATTAATACTACATTTAAAAATGTAAACTTTGAAAATGTAGTTATTCTGTTCGAGATGTGAACTCTGTTCTGTTTTCTAGCATTAATTATGCAAGTTTGAAATTCTCAGTTTCATTTAAAGGTAGGGCTTTTTATTTGTACGTAGCTGTTGAAATAAATTACTGGTACAAGAAAACATTCTACTAATAAACGAGGGATGCCTGGAGTTGGCTCTACTAACAGACAATTTAATTCATCCATCATCAGGGATGATGTTTCTTAGCAACACAAAGTATTTTCACCCGGGGCGCTTTCACGAACTTTCACATTTTTCTTCAAATACAGCCTTGGTAGTATTTTATATGACCTGAAGTTCGTCCATCTGTCCTGAAGCTCCCAATACTTTCCCGTTCCCTCAAATGATCTGATACACGTTTTTTCAGCTTAATAATACACAAGTTGACTAGAGAATCATTTCGCATGTCAGATTTTCCAAAGGGTTCTGGGAAATTATTTGTTGCTCTGTATAGCAAAGCTAAAAGTTATTGAAAATGTGTTATAGTTTCATAATAAAACAGATAAGAAAAATATTGGCTTGGGAGCTAACTAAATGCTTTCTGATAGCCGTAGCCTGAAGGGGGATACTTGGATCATTTGTAATAAAGGGGTATCTTTGATATCTTTTGGTGAATTGACTAGTATTCTGTTTAGATCATAATTTATGAAAAAACTGGCTTGATACACACTGTTACATTATCAAATTGTTTGGGTGTAAGAATTGCCTTAATGTATGGCCAGGATTTTCAATGTTTATTCTTTTAATGCGGTCTATGAAATCAGAAGAAGCTGTTGATACATTAAGACTCTACCTTTATTTCTTGCTTTCCATGTTTTTAACACGTGTGAAGCTGACTTGATCAGTGTAGTAACAGCCCAGAGTTGCTGGGGGGATTTGGCTCACTTGAGAAACCTCTTCAGGTATATAACAAGTGTTATTCAGTACTGAGAGCAAGTGTCTTCCAAATGCAATGTATTTTGCTTTGAGAGATAATACATTTTTTTGAATTTTCTGAGCAGTTTACCAAAAACTTCTGTAATTCTGCTATGTGAATAGTGACTAAGCCTCTGCTTATGTCTTGCTTTGAGAGGAAAAGTTTTAGTGGTTATAGGATGAAAGCTTCTTTATCAGCAGTGCGTAGTGGTAAGTGTTTGAAAAATGTTGTGATGACTTAACTATTACTCAGCTTATTTCACAAAGAAGGTGTACAGAAACCATTTTAAATAGTGGGAAAACAAATTACAGAATTATTGGTTTGATTCTTCCTCGTAGTTTAAAAAAAAAAATCCTGTGTTGCAGCTCATGTCATCTTAGCTTTATTTTACTGAGTTTTCATATACACATGTAAAGTCTTTGTACATATGCATGTATGCAAAGAATGAATTGGAAGAATTAGTGGGATGCCGTTATATGAAGGTTTTATTGATGGTGTTTTAAACTGTATGTGGTGTTAATGCACGAGGGAGTATTTAGGGAGTCCTGAGAGTTGCCAGGAAAGTCCATGCTTGCTTTGTCATTTAACTGGATGCTTTTTTGTAAGGATGACATCTCGCGAGTAATTCCTGTGTGATTTCAAGCTAAGTGGCTCTGGATTTCTAGTTGGTGTTTCTCATTCTGGGACACGTAATTGCATGTCCAGGCTTGGACGTCTTGTTTAAGATCATCTTTGCAGCGTAGGCGTTTCATACCCTGGTACTAGTGTCCATCATCTTGCAAGATCTCTAGGTGTTTCTTAGAGTCCTTTGAAGAATCATCTAAGTTGGAAGCTGCTTCTGTTATCCCACAGCAAACAGTATCTGAAGAAAGAAGGAAAAAAGATCTTTGTAAAGGGCTTTGCTAGCAACAGAGGCTTTAGCCTTCAAAGTGTCAAGTGTGAGGTCTTTGAAAACAGCAGCAGTCACTATGTCTGATGTTGCCTTACCTATACGTTTGAGCCACGGCAGCTTGCAGAAAGGTCAGGGCTTCGTCTGTTCCCCCTCCTGCAAGACTCTGTTGCATGTGGTGACAGACTATCTACGTTTTCACCTCTGCCTTAGCATCCTGGGATCATCTGGGAAGCTCCAGAATCAGTTGTAGGCTCTCCTTACCCCTTCAGGTGCTGTATAGAAAATTCATTGCTTGTAGGAGTAGCAGAGTTTGCAGTCGTGATGGCTCCTCCGGGTAGTTGCACAGTCAGATGTCATGGACATTTGCTGAAGGCTGGTGTTTACACTGCGACAAAATAATGTACCTATGGTCACGTTGTAGACCTGTATTTGCATCTCAGCATACGGTATTTTGTTCTCTAATCCTATGTGTGTAAAGACTGACTTTAAAGCTGGTAATATATTTTTCAGAATGTCAAACATAAAAGATTTTTAAATATTGAAATCTCTTCATAATTGAGACTTTATTTTTCCAACTGTAAAACCAGTGTCTAAATTTACAGGACTTATGAAGACTGCCACAGGCAAGTATGCACAACCCGGTTAGTAAGAAACCAAACAATTCCCAGAAATTAGTATAAAATTCCTGTTTCTAACTTGTTCAAGACACTGGCTCTTAAAACCATTTAGCATGTTGGCAATATCCAGTCTCAGGTATAAGAACAGTTTAATTTTGGGGAAGGCTTCGTTTGGGGTAAAGAAATGCTTGTGAATCCTATGGAATTCTTCAAAATACAACTCTCTGCTGTGAAGTACTGGAAGCAGTGCTGGTGGAGATGCATCAGTCTAAGATGGAGTAGAGGAGGGAGGGCTTCTAATAATTTCCCCTTACTTGGCTACTTTTTTATGTAGCAGAATGGTTACTTTGGGTAGGCAAATAATAAGAAAACAAACATCACCTGAGTGCTGTGCTAAAGACAAAATTCATTACCAAATGTTACTCTTAAACCACAGCCTCTCCAGCCTGACTGAAGCAGCTGCTGCAGTCCTCCTCTCAGCCCGCTCCCCTCTTTTCAGCTGGGGCCTCTGCCCATATTCTATGCAATTTCCCGTGGTTAGGTATAAAGATATGAAGAACTGATGAAAACTATCTTTTTGAAGGTAGTAAAAGGTCTGGATTAAGTCTAATAAATAGACAGGGATAACTTGTAACGAGGAACACACAGTAGTGTCAGAACTGTTGTAAACTTTCAAAAACTACTTTTCATCTTCATCCATCCATGATTCAAATAAAGAACACTCACTTTGTGGCCTGCAGCACAATAGAAGTTGCACTTTGCTAGCTTTTGGTTAAAGCGATGAACATATTATTTGAATTTTAGGAAAGACAATTTGAAAACTTACTATATTTAGGATTTAGTCTTGAAGTTATAAGAATAGTGGTTTTTTTTCTGTTGTTGCATCTTTTAATGTTCATGTGCAAAGAATGACGTGATCAGAGTTGTCACTGGGAACATTTAGTTTTTCATGCAAAGTATTTTTGGGCAGCTCTTATTTGGAAGAACATGGGATGGAATATAAAAGAACTAGTCTAAGAAATTACCATTTATGTTAAAAGGTCACAAATCATAATTGTTTGGATGCTATTTGTGCAGTTAGTCTCTGCAAAAATGGAAAAGGTGAGTGTAAACCGGTAAGACTATAGCGTTTCTCAAGGTGGTAGTTTGGCTTTGGAGTTCTCATCACTTAACATAGGTGTGTCCTTTCAGAGACTCAGGAACTAAATGATTTTATTCTAATTAGGACTTGGACACATTTATGAATGAGAAGTCAGATGTCTTCGTGTACACATAGTCTTTCTGTTACGTGTTGTGTTTGCATGTAACTCATACTAAGTGAGAGTTTGCATGAAAGCAAATGGATGTGATTCCATTCAGTCTGTCTCTAGTACACAAAGCTATTTTGTGTTGTCAATAAAAATCATAAATTCTCTACGTTACTGAGCTTTATTTTCAACCAAGGAGTAGTCCGTGAAAGTGTTATGGGATCTTTAATTGCTATATTTTTTTCAAGTCTCCATTTTGAGTGCGTATCTTTCTGGCCCTGACTCCTTGGAAGATCTAGTGAAACGTGCTCTTCCAAGCAGGTCATTCTGCTGAGCAGGTTACAGGGAGTGATGGATGTGTTGAATCTCAAATGTTAGTGATGTTGTTTTGACACAGTAGTGTACTGTGTTATCAAGGAGGAGCACCTACTTCTGATGAGGTCCTTCTGTTGTACCTCTGTAGTATGGAATGAAAGCCTGTCTGACATACATGTTTTACGGTGTTTCAGGCCTTAACTGGTAGTCCCTGAGATCAGAAAAGTAACTGGGTCCTTAAATCCCAGTCATCCGAGAGACGTGGAGAGAAAACACCCTTCGCAACTTACTGTCACAAGATTTTAAGATAAAATTTAGAGTAGCAGCAGTCATCCTCTACGGCTGCCTACTGATAACGTGGTTTTGTTCCTGCCCTCCTGGCTGTAGCTGTCTCTTTTCCAAGCGTTGCATAAGGTCAGAGGGTCAAAGTTTTTATATGAAAATATAACAAACTGAAAAGTTTGCTAGTCCGAGCCTTCAATCCCACCCTCTCTCCCCCAAGCTTTTAATACCCTAATAGCCACTTTTCCACGTACACTTTCATGAAACTTGATTACAGTTTTTCATAACCTCTGCTTTCATCAGTTAACTATCTTCAGCCAGGGAAGCCAAGCTTTGATTCAGTGATATCTTTGTGCTAACAAAATATGAGGACACTTATTTCCATGTTAATGTGCTTTCCAAACTCTGGAATATTCCTGTATTTGCTTGGCAAAATTTTTTGTCTGTACTCTTTAATAATACTGTGATGCTTGTGTCCCCTACCCCCTGAATCTCTTTCTCTAGAAACGCCTCATAATTCTCCTTTATTTTGAGAGTTTGCAGGTATTATGTCCTATTCAAAGGAAGCGATTTTATTCTTAACACAGACTCAAAATGTAAAAACAAAACATTGAGCTGTTTGCCATGAATTTTACTTAAATGGGTTTTGATTGAGGGGAAGAAATTTGATCTTCAGATCATTCAGGAATTTAAGAATACTATGCTTTGGTAACTTTTGGAAGCTCTATGTAAACTTTTAAAGCCTGTTGGTTTTTTAGTCTTTTTATTTGCAGGGGCTTCTGTAGATCATGGGATTTACAAGCCTGGGCCACGCTTGCTTTTACAGCGCCTGGCGGTGTAGCATTGGGTAGCATAATGTGACTTGACTGGTCAGATTCAAGACGATTGCAACCCACATCTCTTCTCCTTCCCACAAATAATGTATTTTTTTTTTTTATCTGTCAGTATTGCTATTTTGTAATGAGGACTGATATAACTACCCAGTCCTTTTCTGTATGTAAGGTATGTTTAAAGTAGGGGTGATGTGGTAGGCTGTTGCTTAGGTTGGTGTATAGTGAACCCTAGAGTAAACGCTTTTTTTAGAGCATTGCATGGAAACTACATAGGCTTACATGCTGCAATACGAGTTTTTGGTCTAGGTTTTATATTCTAGAAGAGAATTAATAGTCTTGAGAAGACTGTCTCTCTCAATGGGACAGCTAGCATAACTGTGGCTTGTGGTAAAAATAAATAACACTTAACCAGTTAGGCAGCTGGCACTCCGCACCTACATTTTCACATCCATACTATGTGGTTTTAGGGTTTTGTGTTTTTGGTTTTTTTCCCTTGCATTCAGGGCAGGCTACAGCAAAGCTTGTTTGATGAATTGCCGTTTGTCTCATGAGCATGATACTTTGAGAATAAGAACAACAACTGAGCATTGGGTGGCTTCTTTCTGATTCAATAAGCAAGCCTTCCATTATAAATTAGTTTCAGAAACAAGTTATTGGGTGTGTGTATATATGTGTATATATATAAAAAAAATGAGAAGTATAGAGCATCCTGAAATAGGTACAATGGAATCCCAGTTATACAAACAAAAAGCAAGAACCTAAGTAGTTCTGTATTCATTGTTAATGATCTGTATTTCATATGAAAGGTTGACCTTTGCAGAGCCTTTTCTTCTGAGGTAAAGAATAGGCTGATCTGTTTCTCCCACAGCTGGAAGGGCAGGGGGAGACTTGGTTGATCTTATTTTTTTCAGCAAGACTATCGCAGGGAATGATAGGCCCAGTTGCTGAGATTGCAAAGGACTGCATGGCCCCAGGCATCTTTAACTATGTGCGAAGACTGATTCTGTTTAATGCAAAAAAAATACGAAATGCCTAAGTTTAGACCAAGCACTGATTCAGGTCAGGAAAAATGGGATCCTTCCCACTGACTTAAAATGGATACGCGAGACACTCGTATGATGGTTCATATAAATCAAAGTGAATGGGTGTTAGATGACACATTCATCATTATGATTATCACTTGAACTGCTTAGCATGTGTAACCTGGTAAGCATTTGTCAGTATTATATTTAACTGTAAAAACAATATTATAATATTATATTCTGAATTTTATTTAATTTATTGTGGTGGTCTAAAGCTCTACAACTTGAAGAGTTTGAGACAGATAGATGATCAAGAGCATGCACGTTCTGCATGGGGAATTGGGGTGTGTGTGGTTTGGTTTTTTTACATCTGGGGATCTAGTTACCCATATATAAAGCATGCTTTTTATGGCAGTAAGAGTCTATTTAAAATTCTATTTTTAATCCAATATAAATCTATTTAAAATATGTTATGATAGATATTTAAATGCTTTCTTGTGGACAGAAACATTCTGCCCACCCAATTGTGTAACTTCAGCTTAAGTTTTCTGTTTCCAGACTCTTAATTGTTCTATAATCTGTGGAGTACAAAGAATTAAATGTGTCCAGTCTTAAATGTTTGGTTAATCTCATGTTCAGGGAGATGGTTTACAGTTTGGGTCTTGGGATGTGGGGCTGGGACTTTGGCCTGTTCACAGTTGTTTTAAAGGTTGAATGCTGTTAGAGCCTGTTGCCTCTGCTAACAAGACTTTCCCAAGGAAAACCTCAAGAATGTTTTACAGCATTCAAATAAGAGACTAAGGCATTGTCTTCAAGCGTTTAAAATAATTTTAAGATCCATTGAAGGGATACGTTTGGTCATTTGGGCAGCGGTCGCTCTTCAGAACTCAAAGATGTAGAGAAACCTGACGATTTGAGGTATGGTCAAGGATTCAGTAGAGCTGCTGCAGAAAATGTGAAGCATTGGGAAGAGATTGAAAATGTTGTGTATTTTTGTGGACGAGCTGTCCTCCCTTTGCCTATTGTAGCTCCTGAGTGGGTGAAGAGATCTGAGAGTATGTGTATGTGGAGAGAACGTATGGACTGTGGTACGATATGAGTGTACGTTCATATGTGAGGTTGATGTCTGGCGGGACGGCAGTTCTCTCTGGCGTTGCGACATTAATGCTACCTACCCTTGTGAGAAGGGTCTGCCGGTCTGTCAGGGTCGCAAGTGAAGTACCCCACCTGAAAGACTGATGTTGGGGTCTACAGTCAAATAGATCTCACTTCGTTTTACCAGTCTTTTATGCATAAGTAGTTCTAGGAAGGCCTGGTAAATATGGAATTACCGTTTTTGTTCCATTTGTGTCTTAAATGAGAGCAGTCACTAGTTTTGTTATCAGATTCTAATGCATCTTATACAGCCATTCCTGCTGCTTGTCGTCCTCTGCTCTCCCTGCTTTTGCATTACTGTGGGCTCTGGATCTGCACTTCATTTAAAGTCAATAAAAATCTTTATCGGAGCTTCTGTTAGTGTTGAAAGTCTCTAATCACGGTGCTTTTTGGCACATGAGCTTAGGAAAGCTGATCCTAAACGTGACTGTGATTCTTGGGGGGGGGGGGAGGGGGAATCCACATATTTTCATTGTTAGTGGGAACTGTAAATGAGAACCTCAAAGAAGAACACGGAGGGGCATCCTCTGTAGGTTGTCCACGGTGTATTTGGTCAAGAAAAACAGTTTAAGGAATGTGACATGTGGTTCTTGATGCAGAAAAAAGCTTCTGTATGCCTAATACGTTGGAAAATATTTGTTCAAGAGCATGTCTTCCTTGTGCAAAATTGCCCCTGTAGTATTATTAAGGTCAGTATCCACATAGGTTATCTCATACATACTGAACGTGATGCCTGAGGTCAGCTTTGATTTGTAAATGCAACTTTAAGGAATGTTTTGTCCGGTCCTGTTAAAAAGCATCTATATAAAGTTGCTTGTTTAGAATCTTACTCCTGCTCTTTCTGGACTTCAGTTCTTGATTAAAAAATAACAGTTGTGGATGAAACATTGTGTCCTGCTCAACAAGTAAAGTTTGTGGAAATAACCCTTACGTGTATATGTATACTCACTGACTGATTCTCTTTTAAATGAATTGGTCTTGGCTAGTCCTTGGCTAGTGTTTTATGGTAAGTGTTTTCTGTTCTGGATGTTTAGGCAGACTTTTCTATTCTTTACTAAACCTTGGTGTGAAAAAATATGTTGTCAATTTTGTGAGAGTAATAACTGTTGTATTGT
The DNA here is from genome assembly GCF_965638725.1 of Aptenodytes patagonicus. NCBI lineage: Eukaryota > Metazoa > Chordata > Aves > Sphenisciformes > Spheniscidae > Aptenodytes > Aptenodytes patagonicus. Next base: position 71,970,027 of record NC_134954.1, on the reverse strand, counting down.
TAATTGAGGAGTATTAGAGTGAGTCTGCGATTCAGGGAGGAATTATCAAAATGCTGTCTCATAAAAATCAATTAAACTCAGCTTCTGGATCAAGTGGGCAAGGTCACGTGTCCCTGTAGTTCTTTGAACATCCTGGCTTGAATCTTTACTACCAAAAAGGTCTCTGCGCTTCATCAAGTGTTGGCATGTTCGCAGAGAATCAGCATTCCTCTTCTGTATTATTTCTTGATAGCTTTTTCATTAATCCTTCAAAAGTACTGGACTGCTTAATGGAGTCAGAATAAAAATAATGCATTTTCAGAAAGTCTTCCAGTGTCTTATGTTTGCTTTCCGCCTTTCACTTAAGCATTAATCAATTAACCGATTTTGATTCTAGTCACTTCTCAGGTTAAATCTCAGCAATACGTGGATGGATAATGTACTCTGTAAATTAGGTGTGAAACGGTTGGAGAAACGTACAAGCTGGTGCTGTGCAGAGCTGAGTCAGGTTTGGCCTGGCTTTATTTTAGCTTGTGTACTCTACCTTGTGAATGCAGGGCAGCCTTGGCAAGGCTAATGCTGAGCTGCAGCTAATCGGCTGTCCTGGGTCTGAATTGGTCCTTAGAAAACGGCTCAGATGTTTGTTTTCTACCTGTACTTTTGCCTTCGTTTTGTTGCTTGAGTTGTCTATTGTTGAGGCTGTCCTGTTCCTGCTGCTCTAGGTGATGAAGACTTGGTCTCTTTTCGCTGCTCACCTTAAAGCGCAACTTTGCGATGCTAAGCCTCACTTGATGAATCTTACTATTGCAGGTTTTGCAAGTGGAAGAGTCTTTAGCTCAGTGCTATAGTTTGTGAGGAGGTGGTGATTGTTCTGGGGCCGGTTGGAGGCTCGCGCTGAGACTCACCCGAAGGAGCATCGAGAGGAGGTGAGCACCCCAGCTAGCAGCAAACTCCTACGGCTTCTGCCTGCCCCGTTGCCCAGCAGCCAGGTTCATTGTGCAGCACCTGGTTGTTCGTCGGGGTGAAGGAGAAAGGAAGCAGGTTATTTGGGACACCACTTCTCATCTTCAGCATTTCTTCAAACAATTGAACTCTTGGTGGCTACTACTTTCAAAATTATACATTCAGTTCAGTTTTAATATCAGCTGTAGTTTTCTTGATGCCTTAATAAATGTGTGTGGGATGACTTTTTAAGTATTGCTTGGCTGTCCTGATATGAAGGCGTTTTTAATGCTTAAACTTCTAAAATTATCAGTTCATAGTGGTGAGCCACAGGCTATCAAGTGCCACAGTTTTGCTTATAAATAGGACCAGAGAGTATTTCAACAAAAATTTGTTACTGATTACCTTTAAGGGTTCTGTCTAAAAGTTAAAGCTTACATTTTGTGATATTACATAGATAATGAAGAAGACTTAACTAGTGTTTCTTGTGTCGTTATTTCAAAATTAGATTTGTTATATTATGATAGGCAGTGTTGCAATTCAGAATGACCGTTCCCTGGAAGTGAACATCTGCTGAAGATGTTCAGTACGGTCTGTGGTGCAACTGAGCTGGATGTCATCAATTCTTTATTGAAAGAAATCCGCTTATCTGTTATGCGAACAATGGAAAAAGAGAGCAAGTCATCAGAAGTAAAGGTGGAGCTGCCTCCGCTCGTCTGGTAAAGAATCCTCAACTCCTGAAAACCCAATCTTGGCAGACAGTAGATGCCAAGGATGGAGAGCTGGGGGACATGTAGTCCTCAGCTTTCTTAAGGTATTTCCCCAAAGTTCTCTTACCCACTCTGCAATCACTATATGAATGCTAGGGCTAAGGTACGGTCAATGAATTCAGCAACCTGTAAGTTGTGCTCAGGCTGTGAGTTTTACAGTGTTTCTAATGCTCTGTTTGAGGGTTAGGTTGCTGCTTTTTTTTTCTTTAAATTTTACGAGCTTTTTATATAATGATGTTCCTGTCATGCTTTTGGCCATGAATCAGCATAGCATTTGTGTGCATGCTTTAATTGAAGCGTGGAGTTGTCTCGCTGTGCAAATGTTGAAGTCAGTGAGACCTATTAATTAAAATTAAGTATCTGCATAAGTGCTTTTTCTAAAAATAAGTCGCTTCATAACAGCTTTGGGCCATATTTAGGGAGGAGGGGTTTCTTTTTTTCAAACTTTGAAAATAGGTATATAATTATCTCTGAATTGTATGATGATAAAATGTAGCAGCAATACCAGAGGGTGGAATGATCATGGGATGGAGTGTGAACTCTCTGCCTCGTAAGATGTCACCTAAGCTGCTATTTATTTATTTTTGAATAGAGAATAAAACTATTACGGTTTTCATATTGCTCAGAGGGTGGTGTCAAGGAAAACTTCAGGAAAAGTTGCTGCTTAAGCTACCCCCGTAGTGGAAGCACACAAGTTATGCTCATAGGAAACAGTCAATTCATCATCTTTCTTACTGAGTGCCTGGTTACAACTCCATTTTTCTTCCATCAAGTAAAACCTTGCATCGTTTAGTTAAAGTCAGTGCTTCTCAGTGTGAGACTTCTTAGCTAGTTGTGGTGTGTGTCATTTATGTTTTCTATCTGTAGTCGAAGGCATTATAAGTATTTCAAGGGAATAATGTGGTTTTTTTCCCTCTGCATATTAGACAATTTACTATACACATTTACTGTACAATTTACTTTACAAAATTATCTGGTTTATTAATTCTCACAGCACCTTGGTGAAATAGTGTACTTCTGTCTCCTAAGTCTAGCTCTTTACCAGACTCACTTTACCATGCTAGCCTGTTACCTTTTTTAAGATTTATTTCAAAAATAGACTTCTTTTTACAAGCCCCAGTATTCCCCACCTGCAGCAAACCAATAAATTAATAGAGGAGGGAAGAAAATGCTGGAAACACAGAAAAGAGGAATGTGTATCAAGCTGCTGGTACCTTCAGATTTCTGATTGCACCTCTGCTGTCTCTTCTTGCAATGCTGATTTTTAAGATCTTTCAGACATGCCTTTTTATATACATACCTGTATAAAGCACTGACCACATTCTTATGCAGGACATGATAAGAGACGTTACTGCACGCGATGCGAGCTGGGAAGAAGCATCGTTTGCCTGAGGTCATACAGGTATTTGAAGTCAGATGCAGAATTAGAGCGCAGGTGTTTTCTGACCAGAAGATGATACTTCTGAGGCGCTTCAGTGCGATGTGTGTTGATATCCCCAAGCTGTTGGTTTTTTACTGCTGCAGTTCTTAGTCTTTATCATTATCTTTTATCGCTTATTCTTTTATTAGTAGTAGAAACTGAGACTCGTGCTTGCATGTGAATACAGTTCAGATCCTTGCTGAAAATCACATGGTTGTTTCTAAAAATCAGGCTCAGAAGGTTCCTATTTTAAGTCATTAATCAATATTGTGGGGGGAGGGAGTTGCATTTGTTTAGTGTTGGTGCTAAAAGTTTCTGTAAAGCATTGTGAAGTGAACACAAAGCAAAATGTACATTGTTTAGGGAAAAATACCAGTTGCCATCTTTACTAGGAGCACCTCAGTTGCTCTTTATTGCTTTTTAAATTTGATTTCATTGTAGTGTGACGAGCTTTTCAATAAACATAGTGGTTTCATTTATATAACACTAGAATTATTGTTAATGCACAGTTTCATACTGCGAATTACGTATGTAATATTGTGTCCAGTGGGATCCTGTATCACAGAATTTGCATAGTTATAGTGCTAGTGACATCGTATCTCATACAAAGAACCTAGGGACCTGATACAATATCAGTAAAACTGTCTCATAGGTATGATTCAAACAGTTTTATTAGCAACATATGGGGTATGAAGGAGCCACAGAGGGTAGTTTTGAGTGTAAGGGTGCTGGCCTATCTTTTTCAGCCTGTAATTATATCAGTTCTCTTCTATGGCATTATTTGTTGCTGCTCTGGGATTGCTGAAAAATAACTACTAATATGGTGACACAAAGGATCAGAATAAATTATAATTGTTGACTTTACAAGAAATTCATTGGCAAAAAGGCTTACTATCCTAAGCTCAGATGTCATTTCTGGTTCAGCTTTGGAGCTAAGCCACATATACGAAATGATATCTTTTTGAAAGTCTTGGGGTTTTCTGGCAACCTTTATCCTGTTGTGTTGGATGCTTTTGTGATCTGACAGATACAAAGAAGAAACTTCTTTTGGCTGCATTTTAGTTTTTAATCTTAAGCTAGGAGAGTGCGTTTTGTTCAGTTGATACTGGGATATTGCACTCTTGTTCCCCAAACGGAACACATTATAATTAGTCAACTTCAAATAAAGAGTTAATCATTTAAATGTTTTGACATTAAAAACTAGCAAAAATATAACTAGAAGATTACAGTAGTGCTCCATTTAGTTGTACTTCTTAAAATCATCATATATATATAAAAAAATAATTTTTACAGTTTGGCGGTTTAATGTTTCCGCTAATTGGCTACTGAAGAGCCACAGTGTATACATAGCTATTAGAGAAAAGCACTATTTGACTACTTCTCTGATAACTTTTTAAAATGCTTGTGTTTTTAAAAACACCGGGCTGAGCAATGTCTCTTTGCAGAACAGCCTGTGTAGGGACTAGGACAGCTGCACAGGCTTTACTCAAAATTACTTCTGAATTCTTTTATTGCGGGTTGAGGTTCAGCACAGGAAAAACTAGAGTCTGGGGGGGACAGAACTGGTGAAGATTAGCAGGACATCTGTGAGGATGGGTTGTCTGGGCAGACGTGCCTCTGCAGTGCTGGGACCTCTGTGCTGCCTCACTGATGGGGAAGCATCTTTTCATCTGTTTTTCACCATTCATTTCCACTGTTTCAGTGTAGATCCGTACTACACTTGTAGAAATTTGATCTGGAAGAGATCCTGGGAATTGTTCAACTCTGGTATTCAAGTAGGATGAAACTTGTCTGAACTGTTCCTGAGTTAAATATGCATAAAAAATAATTAGTAAGGTTCTATGAACCTTGTAGGGAATGTAATTTGGGATTTAATTGCTTAACTTCTTTCCTAGGGTTCAAGCTCTCAGTCAAAAGTCGCACTTCAGTTGAAGATACATTAAAGTTCTAGTATTGGCTTGCAACACCTCCCAGAAATTAGTGTTGCCTGCTAAGATTTTTCAAGTGTTTACTCTGCAAGCCATCAATGAAAATACTGGAGCGTACGGGACTGAGGACAGATTCCTGCTGTTTCCAGTGTTCTGCCGTTCTCATAGCAAACTACTGGTAGTTACACTCACGGTGCAGTTTTCTATCCTGTGATATTCCTGCATCTTAGTGGTATAACCTAGATCATATTTCCTTTTTTTTTTTCTTCCCCTTATAAAATGTTATGTGGAAAAGCCTCACTGAAGTCAAGATGCATTTCTCGTCAAAGAGGAAAATTAAGATTAGTTTGATGTGACTTTTTTCTTTTCCCTGACAAATCTTGACTGGCCAGTCCTCTAGGTGTATACAAATAGATAGTTTAATCACATGTTTGGTAACCTGTTGGTATGGAAGTGAGGATTACTTCTCTGTAATTCTCATTTCTCCTTTTTCTTCTCTTCTGGAGTAAGTTTTGTTTGTGCTAGCGCTTCATGTCTTTGGGAGCTTTTCTGACTTCCATGAGCTTTTGAAGATAGTTGCAGTTGCTTCAGGAACTATTTCAACTGGTTCCCTTAGTATTCAATAGTAAGAGACCTCAAGAGTTTGCCAGTTTGAATTTGTTTTGAAAGATACCCTCTCATCCTATTTCTGCCCTATCTCTTCGAAAGCTTGGATTGGAAACTCTCTGACAAACTCATTGCTGTTGAGAATCTTAAGTTCTTCTGTGAAGACTGAAGTGAAAAAGCATTACACCTTCCATTTTGAGAAATAAGTAGAAACATGTAATCAAACTTGCAATCGAGAAGTGGACAGATACCAACTTTTAGGTGCATAAACATCACAATCTTCTGATCTTTGTATCTAATGCAGCTAGTCCTCTGGCTCCAAGGCAACCATCTACAGGGTGAAATGGTCATTTTCAGTGTGTCCCATAAAAAGTCAGCTCTTTTGTTTAGACATCATAAGCATAAACTTGTACTGTTTTAATGTATTTTTTGCCTTTTTAATGTAATTTTGCTTTTTGCACACTTTATTATAGTGTTTTCTCCTTTCCCATATCATTTTTTTGTTTGGAGCAGAAAGCTCACACCCACTTTGCTACAGATGGTAAAGGAGTGATTTCTGAAATTAACTATAAAATAAAAAAAAAGTTATATGAACAAATCTGGACATCACATCATAGGGACCTGAGAACTGTTTCAGGAGCCTCTAGAACCACTCATCTTAATTATTGCATATCTTGTAAACGTGTTTATTTCAAAGTACTGGAAGACTTCTAAAAAGTTTCTATCTTTAAAAGGGCAAAAAGGATGTCAGAGTGGAATTTAGCTCAGGACAAAATAAAGTAAAGGTTAACTTGGACTTCTGTCAGTGAAGGCTTAAAAGCTAAAAAAAAAATATAATGCTGGTCACTGGTTTCGTGATAGAAGGCTTTGTGAGACAAAGCTGATGTATTTTTGTTAATAGGATTGTGTGTCTGGCCTATATTGCTATATTAAACTAATTTCTTTTAAAGCATTAAATCATTGCAACACAATATTTTGATAAAAAACTTGTATTATATGTAGCTGGGACACTGAAAAGATTAAAAATGTCCTGTTGCTTAAAGTGTAACTTCTAATGGGATACGAAAGACCTACATCTAGTGGGTCTCCAACGTGTTCGTGGCCTAGTTACACTTAATCAGCAGGTTTTTTTTGTGATTAATTTCTGCTGCTGTATTTTTCAGATGATGCAAAGAATAGCGGAGAAATATATCCACAGTCAGTCATGTAGTTCAGTCATCAAAATACAGTAAAACTGTAGTTGGTACAGAAAACTTATGTTGGGAAACCTTGTTTTGAGAATACAGGCACGATACGAGGAGAGGCAGGGAGAGCTGGGACAGTTTAGCCTCGAGATGAGTAGGCTCAGGGGCGCAAACTGAAATACAGGAAATTCCATTGAAACACAGGACAAAGTTTGTCACTGCGAGTGGTCAAACACTGGAACAGGTTGCCCAGAGGGGCTGTGCTCCACTCACGCTGTGACAACCGGGAAGATTGCACTTTATCGTCTCTCCGTTGGATTGAAGTGGATAGAACGGATGGGAAAAAGGACGGCTCACCACTGAGATCCACAGACAAGATTCCCAGACTGTTTTATTGAAGACATCTAAAGCAGCATAGCCTGGTACCTTGCTGCTCCCGGTTTTGGATGCAGGTAATAATACTTCTGATAAATATGATTAGATGAAAAAGTGAAAGTGTGTAGTTCCCTATTTGACAGGCAGAAAACACAAGATGGGGGAGTTGAGTGGCTCATGGCCAATAATTCAGTGTAGAGTCGGGGTCCTGGGCTCCCTGCTCATGCAGTATGTGTTGTCTCTCCCTGTGGGTCACTGTGTCCATGCAGAGTGTCATCAATTCCAGAGCAAATTCATTAGGTCAGCTTCATCCTACGCTTTGTGGGATAATACTCTTAGTTGTTTGTGAAGGTGTTACCTTTCAAAAGATCGTTGATGGATCAAGTTAAACTACTTACCTCTCCGTGTGATGCTTGTTTGAGCAGGCAGCAGGGACTGCAATAAGGACTTCAGTGTGTGCAGTCTGGGGACTACCTTTCTTCAAGCTGTCTTGGTTGCGCGGTGGCACTAACTGGCCCCATAAAGAAAAGGAGACTCGATTGCCTTTTGTGCCCAGCTCAACGGGTACAGAGTTCTTGGTGTTTAGTAGATGTCTACTAGCGATTTTTCCTGTGCCTGCCCCTAAAATGATGATGGGTTTCACACTGTGCTTCTAGTGTATGGTAAGTCTGACAAGGTTACAGGTTTGGGGACTCAAAGGCATTTTTTTCATTCAAGTCAAGATTAGCAACATGCTTGCTGACTTCTTTCTTTCTTTTTTCTCCTTTTCAATCAAAACCTGGATTCACATGATTGCAACAGAGGTGGGAGATGTTAAGATCATGAATGAGGTATGTCTGTTAACAATTGTGTGGTACTTGTAATTCAAGTAGACTGGCTTCATATGCTGTACATGAGTGACAGACCTGAGAGATGGGTCGGCCCTACAATGAAATAGTAAGAGACAACCAAAAATGTTTGGCCATTCAGATATGTATTCCCTATTTAGCACCCAGCCTCCTCCCCAAACAATTAAAATATGCAGAATTCCACTGTTCAAACGAATGGTAGTCAACAGTGAATTGAGACTGTATTTTATACTTTTAGTGGGGAAAATTAGTTTTCTTCACACTGACAATTAATAAATTTGGTTGTATCTTCAAGCATAAAAGACTTTTATTTGTGCATTATAAACAAAATGAAAATACAATCACTTGTGAATTTTGCATCTAGTGGACATACTAGTCAGTATTTTAAGGGAGGGCCCCCCGCTCCCCAATGTCTCCAAGACATTCCAACCAGCTGGGATTGCCTCTTTTCAGGGAAGGCTTCGTGCCTCTCTGCATGTAAAACTGCTCCAAGCCTGGTCTGTTTAAGGAAACAAGCCGGTGTGCCACAGTGTATGTCAGTGCCGTTCCTTCTTCTTTCCCCTTTCTTTTCCAATAATTTCGGAACTCATCAGGCAACTTGGTACTAAATTTGACAGAAGAGTGACAAGCTTAAAGGTTTTAAGCTCCTATGTGTTAAAATATGCGGTCAAGTAATGAAAAGACAGTATTACGGGCTGCAGTGAGGGAAGGGCTGCAGTGTAAGCTCTTAGGAGACAGCAGAGAATTCAAGTATTCTTAGATTGCATTGCTTATATTGACACATTTCTTCTGGTGTCCTAATTGATTTGTATATTCGACTCTGAGGCATCAGAACTGTGCTAGCACTGTACTTGTATGTCGTAGTAGCATTATCTGGAGGTCTCCATAGCATGGAGATTGTTTGAACTTTCACAGTCCAGTTATTCTGATGAAGTTTTTATTGGCTTGTTTGATGCTCGTGACGCTCTTTTTTTCCTCCCTCATCTTGCCATTTCCTTACAGTAGATATTTTGTTCTTAGCATCTAGGTTTTTCAGGGAATTTTTATTTTTAAATTCTAGAAGGTGTCTTGTTAAGAAGCTTTTTTCAGCTGCTATTCTTCACTCAACTTTTTAATAATAATAAAAAAGGAATATTATAAGACTATTGGTTGAGTAGTCGCGAGTTTAGGGAGTAAGTAAATTGTATAAGAACAACTTTTTTCGTATTTTAAAATTTCGTGGGGTGCAATCAATTAATGGTATGCCATTCGCATTGTGAGGTAGGAAAGACTTGCCTAATTTGGTTGTTTTCAGTGGCAGCTAGTGAGATAGCAAAGCCAAAGAAGAAAAAGTTTTTGACAAAGTAGAGTTTTGGAAAGCCTAGTTCTTGAGTAGTGCGTTTTCCTTTAAGTGTTGCCAAAGAGTGGAAACGCTGAAGAAGAGCTTTCATGTACTTACCAGATACTCATGTATCTGCAATTTGTAGGTGGTATTACTGTCCACGATGGTTGGAGAAGGTATTATGCCCATAGCTTGGGCACGTAGGTGCATCTCTTCCAGGTAGATGATACACGTGAGATTGAGGAGAGGGGTCGAAGACATAAATCATAACTTATTACAGGAAATAACAGACTTTTGGTTATTCACAGGAAATCAAATGCCAAGGACTACATATGTTTAAGTTATGAATTCATTTACGATTAATGTTGCAATTATTTGTCTGTGTCCTAAATTCTGCCATGTTTCAAATTTAATTAAATTTGAGATACAGGAGTAAACAACAAACTCCAGGCCCTTTCCTTCTTCCACAAATCGCTTACAACCACCACGATGCTTTTCCAGTGTGGGGGTTTTGCCAGACACTAAAGACCTGCAACGCCTCTGAGGCTGCTTCTTGCACAGCCGAGCAGGGCCCACAGTAGCCTCGTGAGTTGGGCAGAGATGAAAGTCGCATAAACTTAAAGTAACGTCATCTTCTGGTATGTGTCAGCAGGTGGGAGAGGACAGGTAGCGCAGCCCCGGTTCAGAGCTGGGGAGAAACAACCTCACGTAGGAAGAACAGCATCTCTCTCGCCGCTGATGCAATCCCCAAGTGAGTGAACTTGATGTGAGGGGGCGAAGAAATGCTAGTTCACACAAGTATCGCACGCTGTGTATTTTTTACCATAAACTGTAAAAATCGTGTATATCATGAAGACAGAACTGTGATTGACATCATACAGGATAAGATTTTTCAAAGGCTTTTAAGAGTCTTTGCTGTACTGCCATTTTCAGAAACAATTTAGACACTTAGGTACCCAAGTCTCATTGTAACTTCATGAGATTTTCAGCTTCTCCTTTTGAAATCGTGGGTCCAAGTTACTTAAGTATTTTTTCTAAAATACTTTCATCGTGCTTAACTTCATATGGTGTAGAGCATGGGTGGGGACATGCACTGAAATACGACTGGCGCATCCAGAGCAATAGCGAGTCCAAGGGCAGATGGGTGTTTATTGGGGTGAGTGGAGATTAGATGGGGACCACCGGTGCCGCTCTCACAGGTGACCAACTTCCAGTTTCTCATTTATTTGTATCAGGCATATACTGGGTAGGTAAGCACAACCTGTCCATCTGTAACTCATTTCAAGCTTCAGTGTGCAGTTAAGTGGCTCCATAAATGTTAGTGATTTCCATATGTAGGCTTTGATATGCAAGTGTCATCGTTAAGTGTAAAAGAAAATTCAGGGTGCGTCTCAGCTGTTGGCTCCTTTGCTACACTGTGGTGCTAGTAAAAATGCAAGACAGCATGCAGGTTGCAGAATTATAAAGGTGACAATTGTGTTCTTGGCTGTGCAGGTCTAGAAGGACGAGTGCCTCCAAGGACTGTCCTCGCCTGTGGACTTCTCTCAACTACCTCTCGCCTATGCAGTTTGCAGGCACAGGGGCAGGCTCTGCCCACTGCACTTTCTGAGCGTTCAGCTTGTCCCCTGTCCCCTCCGGAAAAGCGGTGGGATGGAACTGGAGTGCTGATGACCAGCTGGGCTGTGGGGGTGCATCTGTGCACTGTGTCCGATGCATTTTTGTTGTTTGAAGGCAATTCCTTCTGACTTCATGCATTTTTCTTGTGTGGTCATTTGTCCTTTTTGCTGTTTTAAATTGAATGCATTTCACTTTTAATAAGGCTACTTTTCACAAGTAAAAGCTTAATGGAAGCCTAGCTGATGAAGTAAGAATTTTTTTGAAATTATTGGAGGCTTACAAATGATAAAGCTTAATTTAAACCCAAGAAAAATTCCAAGAAAATTTCCACTGTTCTTTTAGGGCGTTATTGCTAGAAGCTTTTTTTTTTCTGAATTATGAAAATGTAACACTTTAAAAATCTGAAGAATATGTCCTAGTGCAAAGCAAAGCGATACCCTGTGTTCAGATGGTAGCAGCAATGAGTACAGACAGTTTTGAATCATGTGGTTGCTGCCGTGAAGGTACTTCAGAGACTGAAACTAGAACCCCCTTCTAGCACTTCCATCTGCATACCTGTAATTCACATCATCTTTAGAAAGGACTTTACCACACGCTTGCAAAGCACGGAACGAAAGCGTGCGTATCAAATGTCATGCTGCACTTTGGTCTGGAAGTGGCTGAAGCGTGGGGGAGGATTGCTGTATTCTTTCAGAGAGGTGTAGCATGGGCTTTTCCCATGCAGAAGAAAAGGCAAGTGTGGAGCTTGAATTGGTGCATTGTATGTACTCATTTATGTTTATGCATAGGCTGATATGTTCTTTTTCTGACAACTTGAATTTGAATATTATCTACTGGAAATTTCACAGGATTCTGGTAAACAGTTAATAATTATTTTTAGGTGATTTCCAGTATGTAATCTCATTAACTCGCTGTTTCAGCGTACTTTGTAACAGTATCTTCTCTTTTTTTTTTTTTTTTTAAATGAGACAAACCAGGGGTAGCTACTCAGATGTTTGCTAGGAAACAACAGCTGCATAGGTGCTGGCTAGGAACTGCAAGCTTGCCGCCAGTTTGTCTGAGCCAACATGCTTGGTAGGACCCTGGTGTAGCCAGAATAGCTTTTGCAGAAGTAAATCTTAAAATGCCAATTTTCTGTCGTTTTGTACTTTTTTGTTGTTTGTTTGTTTTCTGTTGTTATTGTTGGTTTTGGTGTTTTAATTTTTCATGAATAATACGTTCATATAGCAGGGCAAGTCTAAGCATGTCTTAGATGTGTATAGGGGCACAGTTACACACAATTTAAACCTCATTTAGGATGGGCTTAAAGTATTCCGAATATGAACTTTATATGTATAGTTTTTTTTTTAATATATACACATCCCTTCACTTAAGGGATATTTAACTTCTACTGGCTTGGAGACCCTGTAACAGATAGGGGTGCAGATCTGTAGGAAGCAATATTCTCACTGAGGTCAGGGTGAGGCTTGTTTTGCTCTTTTGTTCATGAAGCAGCAGCTGAAAATGCAAGCCTACAACTTACAACAGTGGCTTGCTTTCTTACAGCAAATACCCAGATTTTAATGAGGTCAAAGGATTCACTAGGTAGCTTTCCAGGTACCGTGTACTTACCTGAATCACTGAATAACCCATCAATATCATTTATTTAAGTGATGAGAGTGAAAAACTGAAGCAGTGTCATTATTGAGGGTGGACATACACGGCCTGTGCAGAACTCTTGATCCTGGCTAACCTGGGGCATAAAAGTTTTGAAATAAAACCTAGATTTGCAGTGTGATAGCTTTGAAGCATTGAACGAGCTTGCTAGGCCAACTGGTTCCTCTCAGCTTAGAATGGAAACTAAAACCCCTCCCTGCACCTAGGAGGGAAGCCTGAGGAGGAAATAATGACTTAAAATATGCTTTTATCTTCTGTACTGAAAGAAAGTTTTTCAACTTTTTATGCAGAAAAGCTGCATTTTGTGTCATGTTAGAATTTTTTGGCAATTTAATTATAGTCTTAAAATGCGTAAGTGACTGTACAGTTCTAAAAGCATTTGACAAAAGCTAACTGTGTGTTCTGTGGTCAGCAAAAACCTACTGGTCGGTGGTGCATGTTTTTATTCTGTAAGGCTATTGGCAGCTAAGAGTTATGTATTTCTATATCTTTTGTGAAACTGTAATGGAAATGAAGTTGTTATTGTGAAGCTTATAGTTTTGACAGTAAGAATGGCCCTTCGATCTCTGAAGGCTGCTGGATTCTCCATGCGAGTTGAAACCATAAACATTTTATGGCACAAGATGAATTGCTGGGAGCCAAACATAAATTTTTAGAAAGAAAAAGAAAAAAAAAATTGAGTGAATGCCTGCATTCTTGAATTTCTTGAATTGCTGCAGGAAAGAGCAGCCGTATGGTATTTTGGTAACTTCTAATGCATTGGAAGAATATAGATTACAGGTGACTTGGACCAAATCCTGCAGACGTCCTGTGTACAGGAATATGATCTAGTTTTAGTAAAGTAGGACTTTATGTTCAGCTTGCATTGTCCAGACTGCTGAAGAATTTTAACTAAACTACCAGATTAAGTATTTGTATTTAGTCATTGTGGAGGGAGAGCGGAGTCCAAGACCGTGGGCCCAAACCACAACCTTTAATTTTCCTTTTTTGAATAGAAGAAGAACACGGAGGGAGAAGAGTATTTTCTTGTTCCTTCTTTGAAAATGAAAACAAAGGAGACTGACATCCTTTTACTTTTTCAGTCAAATGTCACTCATTCTAAAGTTTTAATAGTTCAGAATGGCTACTTAGACTTCCTTACAAAATTGGATGAAAGAGCCTTGCAGATAAGTTAACGACCACAAAAAAAGCACTCATAACTTCATAACTTTAAACAGAATTAGCTGTTTCTTTGAATTGCTTGTTTTTAGTCATATTGCCATAGGTATCAAAGCAGCTAGCTATTATCATTTCTTTGTAAGGCTTTCTGCTTTTTTTTATATTCACGTTTCAGCAAATCAAAGGACAGGTCTTCAGACACGAAAGAGAAGGTGTGTTGTTTTAAAGATATGCTAAACATACCTATACCGAGTTAGTCTGGGTATTCTGGGTACCAGCAGCAGTGCAGATGCAGTGACACTGGATTTGCATATGGCAGCAATGTAATTACATACTGTGCATTCTTGGAAATTGTTTATCTTGGTTGCTAAAGCTTCCTTCTGACTTTGGTGTTTTATCTCTGCTAGCTAGATTAAGCTAGCTCAGATACTGCTACTCACTACACTTACAGCTTTCTCGGGGTGTTTGAAAGGACTCTACGTGTTAGGTGCCAGCAAGTTTTCATGATACATGCTACTTTTATTGATTTATGTGTGTTCTGTGGTAACTAATCTACTTTTATTGATTTATTGATTTATTTTTTTAGGACGAGAGGAAATGGCCTCAAGTTGCGCCAGGGGAGGTTTAGATTGGATGTAAGGAAAAATGTCTTTACTGAAAGAGTGGTGAAACATTGGAACAGGCTGCCCAGGGAAGTGGTGGAGTCCCCATCCCTGGAAGTATTTAAAAGACGAGTAGATGAGGCACTTAGGGACATGGTTTAGTGGGCATGGTGGTGTTGGGTCAATGGTTGGACTCGATGATCTTAGAGGTCTTTTCCAACCTAAATGATTCTGATTCTATGATTCTATGTTCAACTCTGCCTCACTTTAAATGGAGACATCCATTTTGGGTTCTTTGTGAGCGCCTACATTATTAGGTCGTTGATACCTTGGAAGAAATCTGAAGCCCTAGACATTTTAGGAATGGGGGGAAAATCCTAATGGTTGGGTTTCTGCAATGATTGTAAACAGCTATGCATCTCCAGGTAAGTAGTGTAGCAATGATTATCCATCCGTGGATTAAGAGGCTATTTTGTTTCTAGGTTTCTAGACTTCATGTTACATCATGGAACAAATAGAAAAAAAATTCATTAAGGCATCAAAGATAACTGCATACAAAAGCCTTATTGCGCCACAGACTGAGAAACAGCATTTTGGTGTAGTCTTGTGCATAACTTCCTAGATGTGACTGACAATAAGTTAAACGGGAGCCACTCATCTGCTTAATATTGCTGTCATTCACAAAGATTTCCCTGTCACGAAGATGGAGCCGTCCTATTTATCTTCCTAGAAGCACATATAATGAAGTCATGGAGAAACAACTTAAACGAGTGGGGGCCCCCAACCCACTCATGCATGCAGTGTGCTGTTGGAACCCGTATGGCTTCTTGTACCAAAAAAAAGGTTATTTGGGGAATGTTTAGTATTGTTTTTACACTTGCATCTTTTAGTAATGTTTCTTATTTAGTGTCATTTTGCTAAATAAAGGTTTACTTTAGTCCTAACTTGAAAGACTGGCTTTAAAGCTGCATGCAGTGACCGATTTTCTTTTGAAGAGTTGAATCTTTTTACAGAATCTCACTACTGTTTTAACTACACTCTTTGCAATGTTTTCTTTCAACTTCCAAAATTCATTAGCTGTAAACCATGTGTAAAATGCCTTCAGTCTTTGAATTGCTGTCTTATTTAGCAGCCTTGCATATCTGTGAATCTAAATAAAAAAAAAAGTCATTTAGTGAGGAAATAGTTAATAACAAAACATTACAAATAGTGTTTGAAGAGGCTGTTAGTTTTGCTCAGGAAGTTTTCATTTTCTAGAATTTGTGCTGCCTCATTATTTGTAATATTGAAACTAGTCTTTACCAATCACACCAATCGCTTACATGAAGAAATGAAAGTAATGTTTATAATTCTGGGTGGAAAATACTGAGTTAAGCATAGTGGGCCAAATTCTGCTTTGAAGTAAAATGGTAAGAACCCAAAGTATTGCGTGGAGCCATCACTTTAACAGGCTTGCAAACGGGATTCTTAATACCTTTTTGGAATGACTAAATTTAGTGAAAAGATACAGCGTGAGCATTTTGTGAACCAAAGTCAGGACCGAGATTCTCCAAAGTTGATGGCTAATGCACCTCAAAACTTCGTGTCAGCTAGTCAAAAATTGGGATGAAAGAATTTGGAGGTGAGTATGCAGAGGTACTCTGGGAGCTGCGCTGGTTGTGCTGGTGGATGGTGTTCTCTCCCCAGTCGTGTCATAGGGGCAATTTTTGCTCTTTTTTTTTAAGGTTGGTTGACTGTTGGTGGTCATTAAACTTCCATTTTCTCTATCATAGTTGGGTAATTGACCTTAACTGTCTCCTAGTTTAATTATACTTCACCTACTTTAAAATTCACTCTACAGTCTCTGAATAACAGGATAACGATAACCTTTATTTTCTAGTAGAGTCTTTTGCTGGCTGTAGCTGTGACAGCATGTTTTTGCAAGTTTTAGTTGTCATTTTTCTAAAGGTTTTGGAACCTCTTGGTGTTCAATGTGTAGGGGTGAAGGAGCCTTAAGTTATTGTTGGCTCAGACTCTCAGCCCAGGTTAGGTCTTCTTTAGGCTGTTCCATTAATATAAAGTTCACTTTAAATTGACTTCTGGCATCTAGGGATTTTTCAGCTATAGAAAAATAACACAATGCTGTATAGCAGCAGTGAGAACAAGTTGGCACGAGGAGATGCCATCGAGGTATGTTATACTTCAGCCACAGGATCAGTTCTCGGGAATCATAATTTAGAGAAGCCATCGGCTCCCTTAAATTATTACGTAGTACTTTCTCCCTTTTCAATGTAGGTTTGACTGTTGGCAGAAGTAATCCGGATGCAGTACTTAATTTCATGGTTTTAGTCATACATCAGAGAAACTATTTATCATCAAAGAGCCAATAGAAATATTTCCTACTATATTTTTAACTACAACGTATTCTATGCACTTTAGTACTAAGAACTTTTTCTAGGGAAAATACTGGGCAGCTCTGTGTCCTCCAACATTCCCCGACCCTGCCCCAACAGATCTGCTTTTTTTTAATGACATCAATGCAAAAAGACAGAGCTGATAAACTCTAAGTTAATTTTGTTTTTTAAATTGGTCATTAAGGTAGAAGTTCCGATAATATTGCAAAATCAGTAGTTTCCATAAAAAGATACTGACTTGCACTTTTTTGTTTATAAAGCATCAATATTTTTGTCAAAAAACCTGTCTCTATGCTAAGTAACAAGTTAATTTGTCTTTCAGTGAACAATATGAAATTACTATTTGCCAGTCACATACAGTTTTGTAACTACTGCTTCTTTCCTAGCAACATCTTTCAGAAGTTGCGGTGTGTTCTCTTTGAATATAAAGCAGTTTGGTAACACTAGAAATGCTTTAGAGTAGGTCAGCAAGTTGTTACATTGCAAGACTTCAAGAGGCAATACATTAGGCAAAAAGCAGTGGCGATACCTGTAGAGCACGCCATACGTGCCCTTAAGCAAAAGATGATAATTAGTTACTTGTATTCCTATGCAAACTATCCCAAGTGTTGATGTTTATGAATTGCAAAGATCACTGCGATACCAACTCAAGCTCCAAGCTGCTGGAGTTGTTTATGCCCATTCAATTTTTAACGTACCTATAAGATGTTTTGATGAGGGCATTTAATCCAAAGGGATTTGCACGCCATAATCATACCTCCAGTGATTTAAACACAAAAGTAAGGGTAGTTATTCAAAGTATTTTAAGTGCTAATTTCCACTTCAGTATTAATAATAAACAGTAAGAACATCTCTGAAAATATCTTCATATTTTGTTGGCTGAATGCGATTCAGTTGTTTGTCGTGCTTATAGGATGATGGTCATTAAAAGTCATGAAGTATCTGCCGTTAGGTAGCCTGCAGAATGAGAAGTTACCGACAGCTTGTGGGTACCTGCTTTGCTAATTAGTTCATACCTATTCAGACCATGCGTCTTGCACTTCAGTCGAAAGAAAATATTTGGCTGGAATCAACTTTCTTTGGCAGTCTGGTACAGCGGGCACTGGTGCTGTGTTTCATAAAACTGCAGTTGTAAGAACTACGTGATTTAAATAATAATTTAAATAAAATAGCAATTTAAATATTGCAAGTTTACACGATAGATGTAGTTTTGGTTAATTGTACCATGTATGTTTTAGAGTACATTTGTGTAGACTCCTGACAGTTTAACCATTTTGTTATTGGAGAAGTCTTGGTGTTTCATTGCATGTGCTTGTACTTAATGGCAAAATCGGTAAAAAATACGGCGAAAAATATCATAGAATCAGAGAATAGTTTGGGTTGGAAGGGACCTCTAAAGGTCATCTAGTCCAACCCCCCTGCCATGGGCAGGGACATCTTCAACTAGATCAGGTCGCTCAGAGCCCCGTCCAGCCTGACCTGGAATGTTGCCAGGGATGGGGCATCCACCACCTCTCTGGGCAACCTGCGCCAGGGTTTCACCACCCTCAGCATAAAAAAACTTCTTCCTTCTATCTAGTCTGAATCTACTCCCCTTTAGTTTAAAGCCATTCCCCCTTGGCCTGTTGCAACAGGCCCTGCTAAAAAGTTTGCCCCCATCTTTTTTAGAAGCCCCCTTGAAGTACTGACAGGCTGCAAGAAGGTCTCCCCAAAGCCTTCTCTTCTCTAGGCTGAACAACCCCAACTCTCTCAGCCTTTCGTCATAGCAGAGGTGTTCCATCCCCCTGATCATTTTCATGGCCCTCCTCTGGACCTGCTCCAACAGGCCTGTGTCTTTCTTATGCTGAGGGCTCCAGAGCTGGACGCAGTACTCCAGGGGGGGTCTCCCCAGAGCAGAGTAGAGGGGCAGAATCCCCTCCCTCGACCTGCTGGCCACGCTGCTTTGGATGCAGCCCAGGGTACGATTGGCCTTCTGGGCTGGGAGCACACATTGCTGGCTCATGTCCAGCTTTTCCTCCACCAGTCCCCCCAAGTCCTTCTCGGCAGGGCTGCTCTCCATCCCTTCATCCCCCAGCCTGGATTGATAGCGGGGGTTGCCCCGACCCAGGTGCAGGACCTTGCACTTGGCCTTGTTAAACCTCATGAAGTTCACATGGGCCCACTTCTCCAGCTTGTCCAGGTCCCTCTGGATGGCATCCCGTCCCTCTGGCGTGTCGACCGCACCACTCAGCTTGGTGTCATCTGCAAACTTGCTGAGGGTGCACTTGATCCCACTGCCTATGTCATTGATGAAGATATTAAACAGTACAGGTCCCAGTACGGACCCCTGTGGGACACCACTTGTCACCAGTCTCCATCTGGACATTGAGCCGTTGACCACCACCCTCTGGATGCGACCATCTAACCAATTCCTCACCCACCGGACAGTCCACCCATCAAATCCATACCTCTCCTTTAGTTTAGAGAGAAGGATGCTGTGGGGGACCGTTGTCAAAGGCCTTACAGAGGTCCAGATCGTAGCCCTTCCCGTGTCTGCTGATGTAGTCACTCCATCATAGAAGGCCACTAGGTTAGTCAGGTATGGTAAAAAAACAGGTCTGTGCAGAATCCCCTCTGTGCCAAAGGCTCGCTGACCAGTGGGGATGTGGTGAGCTAGAGGGTGACCTTTTATTAGCGGAATTTTGGGGGAAGGGAGTAAAACTTTATTTTCTTTTTTAACTGGAAGATGTTAACACGAAATCTTACTATGGAAGGTCCTTCAGTTATCACGTTTGACTTGTGCTTAGCAAAAAAACTCAGATTTCCACTTGGGGGTGGGAGGAAACACTTAACACAATTCCTTTAGTTCATTTCAGTGAATTAAAAGATGATGTTAGGAAAAAATGAGATCATGTGAGTATATATTACCTGAACCATATAATTTAAATCTGAGCTATCTCTGCTGAATTCTAAGAGTGGGAGGAGTTTGTTAGTCACTGCGGAAGGCAAAATGTCAAAATGACTAATTACGCTGTTACAGGGCCGAGGAGATAAGGTTAATTCCTGAGCAGCAGAACAGGTCTTTTAAGAGCTGTGGTAAGACTATCCCCAATATAAATATAGCTAATACTATTTCGGTATAATTACATTAGTTGTCATGGCACTGTTTAGGAGATTACATCGCAGCGTTGCTTCCATGGGACAGTGCTGGTGGCTTCGTGTAGGTAGGAGACGTAAAGCTGCATCATGTTTTGAATGTGGAAATTTGTTGTGTGTTATACCTGTTTTTCTATGACTGTAGTAAAAATAATAAGAATATACAATATTCCACTTGTACCTAGTCCTGAGGTAGGTACCTAGACCTACCTCCTAGACGGAGGAACGTCTTCATGAAGAAATGAGTCGTTATTCTCCCCCACTAGCTTATGTCCTGCTGTGTAGCAGATAAGAATTTTTTTTAGATCGTAGGAGATGCTGTATCATGCGTTGACAGCCTCCATCACAGTTTTTCAGTAGACCTCCTCCTCTAGTAGTTTTTTTGAAAAGCTTTAAGTGTGATCCATTAGTGCAAAAAGAGTTCATTTTGCCCTAAATATTTCTCAAAGGAGCATGTGGGCAGGAGCCTCTCTGCTGGACTTTCGTCTGCTACTTATCCCTCTGCTACTATCTTACCTGTTTCTACTGTCTGGCTCTTTAGAGAGTAAAGTTACCCTTGTGCCCTAAACAAATGTGCAGAATTCACGTCTTAATGTTTGGGGGGCTTCATTCCCTGTTTTCAAATACAACTACTCATTTTCTGAACAGTTAAACGCAGCCAGGGCAACAGACTGATTTAATTCTGTCAAATGCAGTCCTGAAGTAACACCTTATATTTCTTAAAAAAAAAAAAAATATATATATTATTGATAGATCATTTAACGTCAGTGCTGCTGGAAATCCCATATTTTGCTAGTTTTGTTAAAACTGAAGCACTTCTGTAGGGAGAAATACTTCCGTTTACAGCAAAGATAATACAGGAAATTATCTGAAATGTTCTAACAAAATAATTTTCTTACTAGTATTATTTAATTATAGGTCAATTGGTGTTGTATAATCTCATTAATCTTTAAGCAGAAATAATGAATCTACAAATGCTATGGTCTACATATGCAAAATATAAATTGCACGAACATAGCTGATGCATTGACTAGTCGTGCTTGTCATAGTTCTGCAAGAAAACGGTATTTCACAATTGTGAAACGTGAAGAAATGCACTTGGTGTAGAGTCCCACCCAAACCCGATAAACAGGGTTTTTTTTTTTTTTCTTCTGCAAGAAGTGAGCAGTTGCTGCACAGTGTTACTACTTCTGTGATAGTTGATTCATCCCTTTGCTATGCAAATTTTAAGTATACAAGGATTCAGTACTTTTATTTAAGAAATATGCCTGCAGGCTGTATTGGTAGGCTTTAGGGAGATATCTGGTTTGGTGTGAAATAAATAGTTGTTAAAAGATCACATGAATTTATGTCTTAGAAGATGAAAAGTGACGCTGTGAGCGTTTTGAGAGCACCCTCCTGTACCCAGCACGCGAGCTTGCCACTTGGTTTTTGTTTTTTCAAAGAAACCTCACCAACCTCATGGAAAACCAGAGCTGCAGGCCAGGGTGGGGAAGAGGAGAGCAGCAACGTGTCACCTTAAAAACGCAAGAATTGGGACTTGACTTTCAGACACCCCCAGTCCCAACCTCTGGGGGTTTGACCCTTGGAGTAAATGCTCGCTGGTCCTGGTTGAGGGAGTAGTTGCTTTTGCTTAAACTTCTGTCTTCAGACCATTTGAGTGCTTAGCTTTTAATGAATGGATTTAAATGCCATAATTCAGGTTTATGTGCAAGTCGTAGGCAGCCAAGTTTGCATATTTTGAGTGAAATGGGAGGAAAAAAAAAAACCCTGAAAGCATTTGACTGCTTTGGTACTTGCAGTTGGTGCTGAAGATTTGTCTTGCTAAAGAAAAAAACCTGTTTACTTAAAAGCTATTTGCTGCCTAATGTGGGACACGTTTTGATACACAATTACAAAATATAATAGCAGTTTAAGAAAATTTATGTTGTAAAATAGCTATTAGGTGAAGCCCAGCCCCTTTTTATTCTGTTACTGTCAGAAATATTAATCACCTCCTCACTTCAGTATGAAACTCGCTCTTGGTGCAGTTTTATTACCCTTTCTTTCTCTCATCCAGCAGCATCATTCTTTCTGCAGTGGTTGCTTTTCTGTTGCAGAGGAACAACATGTTTTGGAAACATTTATTCCTTTTCTACAAATAACTTTATCTTCGTTTATGTAACTGTGGTGAGGACTCTTATGCCTTAATGATCTAAACTAAATAAATGAACTTGCTCGTCACCTTTCAGTAGAGACACTTTAGGTAACTACCACTTCTAACTTTGAAGTGCAAATCAGCCCAGAAGTTTAAATGCCTGAACTTGTGTTTCTTGTGCACACTCAGGTAATATCCACTGAAATTAATAATCCTGATGCTTGTCTACATGAGACAGTTGTTATACTGATTTAGATAGAGCTGATTGAAATAAATTGCTGCTCTCTAGGGGAGGCGGCAGCAGCCTTCCTCATGTACCTCCTTGTCTCTCCTTTTCATACTTCCCCAAAATGTGCTCCCTCGTCTTAAATTTGTCATTTTTAATTCTGTCCTATTGTTTTCATTGAGAGGGATTAGTAAAGGTAAATCTTCGCTTTTGTAGCATTAACATTAGCTTATATCTGTCATATTTGTCTCCTAGCTAAACTAAATACTACTATTTTTTTACCCTGTCACACTTTGTTTGAAAGAACTAGTCTACCTAGAACTTGGTATGGGGTTTCCAGTGAGGAAAAATCATTAAAAGATGTATATTTTCAAAAGTTTGATTTTTTTTTTTTAAATGCTGTTCGTTTTTCCTGATTGTTGCTGCCCACCCGTCCAAACCGTGCAGAGGTACGTGTGGGGACCCATTTCTGGTGCTGGTGGTCTTGCTTGGTGGAGGTACGGCTGCAACCAAAGCTGTGGCTTCTCAGCTAGCCTGAACGATGGCCTGGTGCGGCTGCCGGGGAACTGCCAGATAATGGCAATTAGGCATGGAAACCATTAAAACCATTTAGTTCTGGTTCTTTTGATGATACCAGTGTCAGAAGAAACAATACACTTCGTAAGGTGTTAGCAGCAGTTTAAAAAAATAGAAATATAATACCCATCAGGTATTCGTGGTGTAGCTTCAAGGAGAATATAGTGTGTGGGCACGTGAGGCGGGGGGGGGGGGGGGGGAGATATGTGCCTGAATTTGATTTGATGTGCCTTTTTCCCCCACAAATTTGTAACTATTTTTTTTTTCTTCACCTTTCATCTAGAAGCAGACAAATGAAGAAGAAAATCAAATATTTTGTGGGAAGCATATGGAGGAGTCCTCCTAGGCCTGTTTTCATTATGTTTCAAAGCCCTTTGGACAGACTTCTGAAAAGCAGGATGTCTGGCAGGCTCCGGGATGGGAAGAGCGAGGTGCCTGGCTGCTCTTCCTGGGCGTAATGGCAGCCTCCTTTGATCAGATGGAGAATTATATTATCTAATTCTTGTACAAAAGTTCTTTTAAAGTCATAAGCTGGTCAGATACGCTCCTCAACAGCTTTTATTTAAAAAAAAAAAAAAAAAAAATCATTCTATTGAAATGGAAACACATCACCAAACAACATGAAGTAAACTTACCTGTGTATCCTGGTCAGTCATGATTTGCTTTACTGCATTTTTCTGTTATCAAAAAAAGCAGTACTTTTATTACTTGTAAGAGAGGAAGAGCAGAAAATGGTATCTTACATAAGAGCTGCCTGTCTGCATCGTGGACTATACATGTGTGAGAGCTGATGCTTTCTGCCATTGCTTTTCTTTAGTTACAGATTTTTTCTTTAGCACTTACGTGCTCAATTCACATGCCTGCCTTCGGATTTTTCCTGTTCTGACAAAGTACACAGATAACTGCTAAAATAGAAGTTAGCAGGAAATTTGGGGGTCTCTCGTGTTCTGAATTTGACAAAATTGTTAGACTTCATTTATATATTCTAGTTTTCTTAGGTAGTGATTTCCTCCTGTATGTAATGCTATTAGCAGTGATGGTGCTTTGAACTGTCATTTCGTACCACTTGAAGTTAATTACTAGAAAACTGGGGTTTTCTTTTTTTATATTAACCAGTTTCATATAAAGTACATCTCTTTACGGAGGATGTCACTGTGAGGTAGGAATAACTACAGCAGACTGAAGAACAGAGCAATTGAGCCTTTGATCATGCGAAAATGTAAGCATGTGTTGAACTTTACACTTGAGCATTCCCACTGGCTGTACGGGGCTTACGCAGCCGTATTTCAAGGGTCCGTGGCTTGCTGGAGATTTGAGAAGTCCTCAGCAGGCTCGACAATAAAACCCAGATATCCTACCAAGCCAGGGTGCTTTAAGTCTTTGCTCGGACTGCTTAGTAGGTACAGAATGAGGGAGATAATATATTTTTAGCTTTTAAATTCAAAGAAACCTTTCAATTAAAGGAATTCTTGACAATTTTAAATGCTCTGTTCGCGCAGTGTTTCACTGAATGATGAGGAATGGTGTGATTTTGATTTTTTTTTTTCTTTTGGACTGGAGAAAAACCTATCCCATTTACTTTATATCATTGCAGTTTAAAGCATCAAATGGCATAGTTTATATTTTACTGTTCTCAGTAGTTTTTCCAAAACGATAAGAAGAACAGGCCTTTTATCCTGTAGTATTGTGAGTAAAACAACAAACATATCAGCGTTGACATATCAGGAGGTTACTTTCAAAAATAATTGCAGAGGATGATCTGATTTTTGTGATTTAATAACTTGTTCTCTGCAAAGTCATATAGATTTGTATGAGTTTTTTCCCTGCTATTGGAGGCAATGAAACACAAAACTTGAAATAGTTATATATATTTTTTTTAAGTGAAAGAGAAAATAAGGGTCACAACTCAAGAAGGGAAAACTCTATAGCGTGAAAGAACATGGGATCACAGGATAATTCAGGTTGGAAGGGATCTTTGGAAGCCATCTAGTCCAACCTCCTGCTCGAAGCAGAGTTGGCCATGAGCATATGATACGTGTATCCAACAGAGTATGTAATGATTGAATACTTGAGTATTACATGATCTTTTTCTGTAGTGTCTGCATTTAATCTAGTGCAACTTTCTAGTTTACATTGAGGGATATGACTCACAAGGCTGTCATTTATATTCCTTTACGTTACAAAATGTACTCTACAAAAGACTTCAGCTGATTTTTTTTTTTTTTTTTTTCCCCCTCAAGATTTGGATTCTGTGCAATCAGAAGTCAGGCCAGTACCTCCAAGTGTAGCAAATATCTTCTTGGACTATGTTCTGGGATTATATATAAAATACATAAGTATTTTTCCTTAGCGCCAACAATACCTTCATTGTAGGCTTTTTTTTTTCTGCAAAGATTTAGTAAGTTTAATAGTTACTATGGAATACTTACAAGTGTATCCTTTCTGCAAAGAATTGAAGAGGTTTTTTTTTCTATTGGTATTTGAAAAGCAGAAAAAAGTGACTACTACAACAGAATTTTATTAATGAATGATTTACACTGGTTCCAGCTGTGACCATGTGATTAGTCCTTCACTAAGCAACAATGGGTATTTTCTCTCTGCTTTTATTTGATTTCCAAGAATGTGTCATCTGTTACATAAACTGCTGCCAGTATACCCCGTGTAAACTGGTATTTTTTTTATTTCCCTGAAGCGTAAGATGAATACCCACCCATATCCTTCTGGAAATACTGTTTTAAATGAATTGGGAATTTCATTGACTATATCTGATTCAGCATGCCAAAATCATAAAACTTAAAATATTTATTAAAACGCACTAGACTGTAGGGTGCCTTGTTCCCTGGTAGTGCAAAAGATAGATTATTTTCACTTTTACATTTCTATCTTAATATTTTATTATAGCAATACAATGTGTTATAGAGGTGGACAAGCCTGCAGATTGAAATGTGGATAGTCCAGATTGTTCCTTTCCCTCGACCATATGGTGTAGTTCTAAAAGCCTTTTGTACGCTGTCTGTTCAGTTAATTGTAAACTCGGTTTTTAACGTACCTTAAAAGATGAGATATATGTGAACTAAAAGTCAGCGTATCCTCTGGTAAGTTAAGTTTGCTAAAATATATCTAAATTCACAGTCCTGGTCTCTTGGTAGATTTTCTTTCTGGGTGAATTTGAAAGTCTTTCGCTGTTTCTTGGTAACGAATGTGAATATGTGCGTGTGGAGGGACAGGTTTTTCCATTTCCTCCTCGGGAATGGGGAGAGATTTGAGTATATAATGAACATTTCATAATATTTTTGCTTGGCAGACAGCTCTGCCAGTGGGTGATGTGCAGGAACATCGAAGATTTCTGACAGATGGATGGTAGGACTGCTAATACACCTACACGCATTTTAGCGTCTGATGTTCCTGGTGTTTCTCTGATGCCCGAGAAGCTTGTGCTCACGCTTTGTTCTGATGTTGCCTGGTGCCGGGCTTTAGAAGAGCTGAACCGAGTCTCGCTCTGGATTTTCGTATGCCACAGCGAGGATCTTGCAAAGCAAAGCATTTATTATGGAGGCGAAACATTTTTTTTTTTAATGTAATAAAGAGTTAAAAATTGTTAGAGAGTTTCAGAAGCAATTTTATTTTCTGTTGTCTCACCGTAAGAAGCTATTTGGGAAAAGTGACTGTTTTCAGAGAAGATAGGGTTGATACATCTAAAGAGGAAAAAATAAAAGAGTAGGAGTCTCTCACTGAAACTGCTCTTCTGTGGGTCCCAACCTGTTTTTCAGCGTTGGAGAGTGTTTGCTCATTAGCGGCAGTTTCAGTGGTAGGCAAGGCTCACATCGTTTGTGGCTTTCGGGATAAAAATTCACTAAAATTAAAAAAAGGAAAAAAAAAAAGCCAAAACATTGGAAATCAAGCAGTAAATGACAGTAGTGGAGAGTGAGACTAATGTGCTGTGAGAGGCCTCTCATAATGAAACTTACTGATCTGTACTGTATATCAGAAGTTTTCAAAGGATTTCAGATACTTCTTCTATCACCAGCTGAATGCAAAGGAATGGGTAACCTTAGGGGATATTAGAAAGGAAAAAAATGCAACTTTTTTTGCCTGCAGAGATTAAATAAAGTAACTCTTGACCTTTGTTAAGCGTGCAGAAATGGAGCTTCAGCAAGAGTCTTCTCAAAACGGAAACAAATAGTAACCAAGAGCCAATAGGGCATCTATTTCTTCCCATTAAATAGTATGCTCATTGTGAAATAGTGTAAAAGTCATGAATTTAAATAGTATGATGGTAACTAAACAGCAAAAAGCTGCTGGAGAACCATGATTTTTCTTATGCTGGCTTTTCGTACTCCTAAGCATATGTGATAAAATAGTTTGCTTAGTAAGTTCTTCTGAAACTTCACCTTTGTGGAGTGATGAAAAAGGAATAGACTGGGTTTGTGTGCTGCAGAAGCAGATACGGATCCTGCTCAGCTGAAGTATGATCGGGGGGATGCTGTGTACACTGGCCAGTGTATATGGTGAAATGAGCGGCATCTTACTTCCATTCCGTACTTTTTTGGCTGTAGCATGAAATCAGTGGGAGCAAGAAAGTATCTGTGGGCAGAACCCTGCTTCTTGCAATCCAAGTAGTTCAGAAGCTTTGAAACACAAGAAACCACACGTAATGCTTGAAGAATCCAGCTGTAATTTTGAGAGCTGAAAGATAAAGCAGTGACTGAACATTTGTTGCAGCTTCCATATGATGAGAGCAGTTCTCAAAGCCTGCGAATTGCCACTTGCCGAGAGTACATGAATTACAAAGCTACCTATTTTTACTGTACACTGGCAAACGTAGGCTCACTTCATTAGAGCAGACAGTGCAAACAAGATGTGCTAACTTGTATGGTTTTAAGAAAAGAAAAGGCCTAATTTAACTTTTCATGATGATTCCAAAATACGAGAAATAAAAACGTCATAGAAAATCATATATCTTCAACAAAAATGTAACTATATTTTGGTTAAAAAAAAAATCTTTATTTAATCTACTTGTATTTTAATGGCTGTTTCTTTAACTTCAGTGGTGTGCATGTCCATTCAGAAACAATTATTAACAATGCCAGCTTAGTTTGTGAAACAACGGAGTCAGAGACTCTCACTTTTATGGACTACAGATTTGTTAGATTAGTGAAAATACACAAAATTATTTGGCTAATTTTGAGGATTGCAGCTTTTTCAGCAAGTCCTTTCACAAAAAAACGATTCAGCAATTTTAAAAATGAGGCTGGACTCTTATGCTTCTTGGACTACTTGAAAGCATTGTTGAGGTAGTTTTACCTGTATGGGACAGTCAGGTTTATAGTGGTACAGAGAACTTCCTAGATACCTGTAAGATCTGTTCAGGGTCTCGACCTGTAGTGCTTTCAGAAGAGGATGTGAACAGAAGGTAGGAGTGTAGAAGACCAAAGGTCAAAACAGTTGGGCTTAGAGGAGCATGTACAGAATAGGTGTAGAAGAGTGTTAGTAGACTTAAAGTATTCATGAGCAGGGGTTGGAAAGGAGAGAAAAAGAACAGAAGATCGGGGAGATTTTTGGAAAGAGCATATAGAGTAGGGTTGATCAAAAAATGGATGACTCTTTGGCAACATGTTAAAAGCTGTTCCTTTTTTCTGATGGGAAGTTGAGATGTACCAAGCAAGTCTAATGAATATGAGAAAAACAGGATGAAACGAGCCTTAAGTCTAACGGGGGGGAGGGGGAGTTTCAGAGGTGAAGAGGAAAACTTTGGATTTGATGTGGTAAGATGGAGGAGGAAGAAAGAGATTGTAAAGGTGTTTGAGACAGTTTGGAGAAGAATTGACAGGCAGGGAAGTGAGACCGGAGATAGGCAAGGAAAATAAGGCAAGGGAGCCATGAAGCTTTGATTCTGGAACAGCGAAGAAAGGACTGTATTGAAACTAGAGATTTCCGAATGCGGAATGAAGCATGATGGGGAAAGAGAAGAACATTTGAGGTTGTAGACCTAGCAGATAGGAGACACGGTGGACATGTCCATACATAGGAAAAAGTTGGAAGTGAGGGTAGTTTGAGATGGGAAAATTTGATACATGTCTCATCAAGGTAGTAGTTGATAAACTGTAAGTCTATTCTCTCTAGATTTTATTGCATTATTGAAAAAGTTTAAAGAAGAAAAAAAGATGTAGGACTAAGGTAAGTACAACAGGAAGTAATTAGAAAAGAAGGTGAAATAATTAGAAAATAAGGTAAAAGAATAGGAAACAGAAGATGTTAAGAAACAAATGAAAAGAGGAAATCAGGGATTTGGTCATATGAGAAACAATTCATATGGTTTCAAGAAGTGTGGATTTTCCTTTTGAAGATGGAATTCATCAGCTAACCAGATGAAGAATGATATTAATAGAGGACACAAAATTTTGTCTTATTTTCAGTTTAAAAAAAAAAAAATGAAATAATGGAAGTAACAATCTGGGTAAAATATGTGTTTGTCCGTATTTTCTTACAAGGGCTCATGCTAATGAAAAATTAACACTGTTGTTCAGAACATTTTTTCACATCTGGCAAAATGGCAAGTAGATTCCTGCCGGTTTAAAAAAGAACGTGTATTGGGGTGGCTGGAAGTAGGGACATAGGAGTCACTGCTCCTTTCTTCTGCTCTTGGCTTTACTATAAAACTGCTATCGGAAAATTGTGCAAATCACAATTTTTAGTTCAAGTTTTCTCATCTGTAAAGTAGAGATAACAATACCTACCTACCTCACAGGAACGTTGTGAGGTTTAATTAATGTTTGTTAAGCTCTTCAGTGTTTTTGGATGAAAGTAGATAAATGAAACCTCTCGTTAATAATGGGAAAACACCAGGCAGAAGATGTAGTACGATTTCAAGGTTGGAGGGAGGAGTTGGAACAGTTACATTTTGTTGTTTAAAGCATATTTAAACAAAACAATTGAAAATGTTTGGTTAGAAGTTATATAATTATTAGGTTTATTTATCAGATCCAGTCCTTTTCTTACAGTTAGCTTGTAATTTGAACATGTACATAGACTAGTGTTTTTCATCTTAAGATAGTTTAGAACTCCTTTGACTTTGAAAAGTTGAATAATTTTTCTACATTCCCTTTCTGCCTCCATTGTAAGATGAATTCTTTGTGGTCTACCTACATATACAAAACCAAACCAAGTATTTCTCTGTCGTCAGCCCTTCCAGAAACCTTGACACAGAGTTTGAAGTGCTGTATTTAGAGGTCGTAGACTTTGGAATAACAAGTCAGCAAGCAACAATAATAGTAAAAAATACATGAAATTCTGTGTATGTATGAATATGTGTCTACAGTATAATTTAAGCAACCCAGTAATATGGTCAGGAGAAAAATTTTGACAGAAGTCATCGAGTGAACTAGTGGTGAGTGATAAGAAAATCAGTGGGGGGATTAGCCTCGCTAAACCTTGTTTCTGAAGCTTTTTTCGTATTCAAATAGGAAATAGTCAAAATAACCTTTCTAGTTACAGTCAAAGGAAATGCTGTGTGTATTCACCAGCATGTTTCTTAGCATCGACTGTGCCTGTAGAGGCAAACTTTACAAACGTTAGTGGTGTGTCAGCAACATCACAGGTGTCATTATAAATGTCAGCAGTGTGTAAGTGGTATTTGTAAGTAAGCACAAACATGTGAAATGGTCTATGTTTGTTAGTCAACCATTACGCACCTTCAGTATGCCGAAGCCTAGTGCTTGGTTGAGTAGCTCATGTGAGTTGAATGTACACTAAATATCAAGTGGTGTTACACTGCTTGAAAAGAAAAAGAGCTTTAAAGAAAAAAGCAGACTTTTTTCCTAAGTCATTCTGTTAATGCCCAAGAAAATGCTTCCACGAGTGTTAAGAAACCAGCTGTCTATAGACTCTAGGAAAAAGCATTTATGGATCTCTCTTGTCCATACCCATTCAGAGCTTCAGCGGGAAGGCAGAGTGCTGCAGCTCTGAAGAGTAGCTTGAATCAGCTTGCATGAATATTGCCCTCTCCAAGGATATTGGCATGCAAAACAGATTTTGTTCGTCTTAGCACATTTTGAATGCACCTCACAAATGGTTCATAACCACTTTGAAAAGAACAGAGTTTGGATTAGGTTCTCTTCAGCGGAAGCTAACGCGTGATCGATGTAGATAGGTGGGAATAATTCCTTTTCTCTAAGCAGTACCAAACAAATGCTTTATTTGGGGTACCCTGCATTGTTTTCCACTGCATAATTCAATAGAGGCAACTTAATCTGTGCAAGCACAGGGGCAAGCTGTTGTCATGCTAAACATCCAACTTTCCCCCCACCCTCCACCCCCCCTTCCCCTCTCTTTCAATTATATTTTAATTATATCCCCAATATTCAAATTGGGAGAGTGAAGTGTCTTCCAGAGCTATTTCTGCTTTAAATGTGGGACTAAACCAGTTTCATATAGCACCTTCAAGTATCTACAACTAACTGATCTTTGTGGGACCAGCCTCTGCGTAAACAGTGATGGGAAGATTGGATCTGAAAAGATTCCGAAAGATCTGAATCGTTTACTCTGTAATAAGACTCATGTAACACCTCTCTTGGATTCGGATCCATTTTATGAAAGTGATTTTTTTAAAAACCTCAACATAAGTAGATAACTGAAGAGATGTTTAACGTTATCTCTGTAAGCAAAGCACTTGTTTGCCTGTTTTTTCTAAAAATAGCCAAGTACAGTGGTGTCCAGAGCCACCACCGCAGCACAGCAAAAATGCAGCGTCTTTATTTTCTGCTGTGACTGAGTAAGGATGCACTAACTTCCCTGGATCATAGAGTAACTTCCAATATACTACCAATAAAATTCACTTAGCTAAAGCAAACTTTTGGGGTCTAAGTTTTCTTTGCTCGAATCTTTGCAGACTTCTAAGACTTTGTTGCTCAGCAGAGTGTATTTGTTACATTGACTGGAAGAAGGTGCAGCTCTTAAGGGCAGAAGTTTATGAAGGTGAAAATGGTTCGCAATTTCCCTTTTGTCAGCTGGAAGGCAACGCTAAAACTTCTTTAAAACTACCTGCATTCACTGGAATTCTAGCAAAGACTAAGAAACAGTTAAAAATTGCATTTTTTTATATTTTCAATTTTTAAGTTCTAATTTATATAAATGATTCTACTTCACCTCAACAGTTTCTGTTGTGTGGCTTGGTTAATAGGCAAGAAGTTTTCCTAGTCCTAATGGTTGGTGTGTTTGGGTCGAAAGCCTTCACAGCAAAAGGGTTCACGGCTTTCATCTAGAGCAACAGCGAACGCTGCAGATGTTGCAGGAGCACTGGCAAGTCAGCGTTATTTCTGATGAGCAGTTGCTAAGACTGTGTTGAGACCTGATGGGTACCTGGTGTGTGTTCTCAATGTCTTAAGCGCCACAATTGACTATCCTTTGTATATGGAAAAAAACATAGTGAAAAATAACATCAAAGGTTTTAGCTGTAGCATTGCTTTGAGTCCAATTGCATGTGGAAGACTCTCCGAGATAAGCACTGCCTTTATTTTAGAGGTATTTCCAAGCTGTCCGTATGCTGTAGTTCTTCAGGCCTCCATGAGCTGCTTATGGCTGCTGTGAATGCTTAACTGATGGTATTGCCAAGAATTTCCCAATGACCAGAATAACTGCGTGACCCTGAAATCTTTAGTATGAGTCAGAACAGATCTTTAACTTGCTGGTGAAACTTGTGATCTTTGTGACTTTGAAATGAAGAAGTGGGAATATTAAGCACAGACCTTGCATGTAAAAGGTTTCTCGTGTTGGCTTGTAATGGTATGTCTGGCATTTCATCGTATCAGCGATGTCAGTAAGAGCACCTACTAATAGCCAGCTAAACTTTAGTTAGCATTTTCCAGTAATGACCTTAAAATAGTTTCTTCAGCTCTGAGCTCTGCAGTGAAGATGTTTTTCTCTGCACCCCAGTAGTTATGGCCGTTATAAACCATACTTAATGTTCCTAACTTTGTACCAGTTTGCAGGAGGAGCATGCTAGGTTCTGCAGGTTCTCCGGTGGTTCAAGTTGAAGTAGCTGATGAGCGACAGCATCATTTCACTTTTGTTGAACAGGATGTTTGATTTTGATAAGGGCTTTCAGATTTTAGGAGGAAAGTTTTATGAGCATGGCCAGTTGACTCAGGCAGGGTAAATGCTTTTCAGACTTTTTTTAGATAGGCGGAGAAGTGATTCTCAAGTGACACTAAAGCTGCAGTCTTAAGTGAGTTTTACTAATATTTTCATGATTTATAATGAACTAAAATAAAAAACCCAACTGTTTTAAACTCTTTTCATTAGAGACAACGCAGATCATGTGCTATAGCCAGATTTTGTTGCGTGCAACAAAAGCAAAGTTTTGAAGGCACAGGCTTTCTGATAATCTTCAAGGAAAAAATTTACATCATCTTGTCCTCTGTGCGTGTCCTTGCCTTGCTGTTATCTGTGGCAGTGCTAAAAAGGGCCATGCTCATCTCATGTCTGTTAGGGTCTCCCCCAGACATTAATATTTATTCTTTTTGCAGTATCTGTTTTTAAAGCATCAGCTCAGAACCTAAACTTGTTTACAAAATAACCAAAATAGCCTTCCAAAACAGATTGTTTTGAAATGCTTGTATATCGCTTTTATTCATGAAAAAAAATTCCTGAAATGCTCACCATTTCAATTGACAGATGATAACAGACATCTTTATTTAACTCATGTCAGTATTTTTCAGCTTTCTGCGATGTGTGTATCCATAGCTACTTCCCGGTGGAGGAGGTAGACCCCCTTAACTTACTCCTACTTGCAAAGTAAAATAAAACGTATGAATATGCTTTTCTTCACCGCTTTAAGCAAATCCTTGGAAGTATTTTGCAGGCTCTGCAGACAACAGAATGGAGACGAGTGACTTAAGTCATTAAATTTGCTATTCTTGGGTCAGCAGAGATGTTGGGGAACACTTGCAGTGCGATGTCAGAAAGTGCGTTGGCTGGACTCCGGAGCCTTTAATATTGCTATAGCCCTTTCCGAGGGCTTAGTCAAAACTTTATAGGGAAATTATTTACAGGAAATATGATGCTGCACCACTAAATCAAATCGGCAACTCTCATTGCGCCAGATTTATAAATTGATGTGGATAATGTACCTTCTGTATGTCCAGTTGGAAATAGGATGTAAATATTATTAAAATGGAAAAATGTTTAGCACTGTATGAAGTCCTCATTCAGTGTTGTGTGATGTTTATTGTTGAATCTGAGAGCTTTTGAGTGGTTTCTGAAAGAGATAACGTGATGCCTACTGGACAGGAGTTAATGAGATGTATTTCTGTTCTCATAGATTCATAGTATGAAGCATTGGTTCAGCTCTCTCCTGAGAAGACAAGAGTTGGGCAAGTGGAAGACCAAAAATTATTTCGTCTGTTGAATTCTAGTACCTAATAGTTAAAATAAAGGACTCTTTTGTGCAGGTAACTTTGCAACCTTGAAGTTACTTTATGAATCACAAGAATGTCATACCCAAACTGCTGTAGGGATCTAATACTTTAATGTTGCTTCTTATAAACAAACGAAAACCTGATGATTTATTCTCTTTGCTTGGTGAAGGGTTTCGTAGCTTGGCAAAATCCTCATGATTATCATTTTACCTGATGATTTAGGTAAATCATGATGATTTTATCATGATCAAGTAAAACCTGATGATTTTAGGGAAGTGATCGTGCCCCTGTACTCGGCACTGGTGAGGCCGCACCTCGAATACTGTGTTCAGTTTTGGGCCCCTCACTACAAGAAGGACGTTGAGGTGCTGGAGCGTGTCCAGAGAAGGGCAACGAGGCTGGTGAGGGGTCTGGAGAACAAGTGTTATGAGGAGCGGCTGAGGGAACTGGGGTTGTTTAGCCTGGAGAAGAGGAGGCTGAGGGGAGACCTCATCGCTCTCTACAACTCCCTGAAAGGAGGTTGTAGCGAGGTGGGTGTCGGTCTCTTCTCCCAAGTAACAAGCGATAGGACGAGAGG
This sequence comes from Aptenodytes patagonicus, assembly GCF_965638725.1. Taxonomy (NCBI): domain Eukaryota; kingdom Metazoa; phylum Chordata; class Aves; order Sphenisciformes; family Spheniscidae; genus Aptenodytes; species Aptenodytes patagonicus. The sequence continues at coordinate 71,935,163 of NC_134954.1, read as the reverse complement.
AAACGGCCTCAAGTTGCGGCAGGGGAGGTTTAGATTGGGCGTGAGGAAAAATGTCTTTACTGAAAGAGTGGTGAAACATTGGAACAGGCTGCCCAGGGAAGTGGTGGAGTCCCCATCCCTGGAGGTATTTAAAAGACGAGTAGATGAGGCACTTAGGGACATGGTTTAGTGGACATGGTGGTGTTGGGTTAATGGTTGGACTCGATGATCTTAGAGGTCTTTTCCAACCTCAGTGATTCTATGATTTATTCTCTTTGCTTGGTGAAGGGTTTCGTAGCTTGGCAAAATCCTCATGATTATCATTTTAAATTGCTTGTGTTGCGGGTGTTTAGGTGAATAACATGGCAGAAATATTTGGAACCCCTTTGGAAGTCCATTTTACATCATGATTGAATTTCATTTTGAAGTGACCTTGCCAGCATGTGTTGTGAAGTTCACATATCTGTCCCTCGGTAATGCTCCTCCGTGTGGGACTCCTCCCCGATTTCACAGTTGAATTCGATTTGACAGTAGATCTCATCCCATCCTTTTTGTTGACTCAAGGTGTGACTGAAGATGCAGATCCTTTCATCACATATTCAAATGGATAGTTTCTGACTGTAAAATAAATCTGGCTTGTGCCCACTCAAAAGTTGCTGCCAAACATCTCAGGCTACCAAGCCTAATGCTTAAGTTAATGTTTAAATTAACTCTTGCAATTCCAGCTTTTGTACAAGAGGAGTGTTTTAAGTGCTAAATCCCAAATTTCCGTGATACAAGAACGATTTGCTATTTATCATTGAAGGTTTTACTACTATAAATTTGCCATAGAAAACAAACTGACTTTTTGATGTAGGGTGATTATATTATCTCACAGAGCAATTAATGATGGCTTCTAACACGTGTTTTGTCTTTTAATCAATTAACTGATAAGAACTATAGACTAAGTCTTTCAAATAAAATTAGTTAAAATATTTACAAGTCATATTTGCAGGTGTGTATATGTATGTTCTTAAACTGGCTATGAATGCAAGTTGTAATGCTTACCTTTCTATACAGAAACTGGTCTGAAGCCCAGAATGCGTGGAACACAATTCTCATCATATTCCTAATAAATCGGAGGAATTTAAAAATGCCAGCCCATTATTACAAGACTGGTGCTTTTTCTATAATAGGGAACTGGCAACTAATATGTCTCCTGTCAAGTTTAAAAATAGCGCTACATCTCCCATTACCACACCTATTAGTTCCCTATCCACTCGGAGATATTCTAAATCAAGTATCGTTCATCTATTTAAACCTAACGTAAGCCTTCAAGATCATCAATATTATCAAATTTATAGTAATAGGTACAGTACTGCAAAGGATGAGTCTTGTAAACTGTCTTGAGCCTTCAAGCACTGTAAACACAGTCCAAATAAGCTGGATAAAACCAACATACCATTAAACAACATTAGCAGTCTCTGTTGAAGTGAGTTATCATTATTCCAGGCTTTTGAATTACATGGCAAATGGGAGCTTATAATTAACTGTTAAATCAGAATAACTAATTTTCTATCAAATACAAATGCTAACCTTGCATTTTCAGGTTATACTCTCATATTAGATCTGTACTAAGTTGTTTTTTTTTTTTTTTCCCCCAAAAAAATCCTGTTACTGGCTGAAGAGCTACCCAAAATGATGTTAGAACTCTTTGTGAAGATAATTGATTGTTTAATATCTACTGCTCTGCGGCATACTCATGTCGACTTCTGTAAATCTATTGGGACCATTAAAGGAAGGAAGCAGAGGAACAAACTCTGTGGAAGAGTAATCCAGTTTGCTGGCGATGGGTAGTCATGGTTGTAGTCATTTCCCTGGCACAGCATGGCCCCTGGTTCTCCATCACGCTTTGTCTTTTCCCCTTCTCTTTTGGCTTAGAAATCAAGAAAACTTTCTCCTAATTAAATATGAAAAATACTTACTTTGCCTTTGTTAGTCTGAACTCAGAGAAAGAGTTTACAGGCTATTTATTTTCCCTGATACCTCATTCTGAGTAGTACTTAGTCCCATGTATACTGCTTAGGAGGTCAATTAGAGACATGCAAACCGAGTTGTGTGTTGTAATTGCAGTTCATGATGCACTGGGAATCAGATCAGTCAGTGATATTTCCCTGAAAACGTCTTTTGAGCCCTGTGCTCCAAAGGGGGATGTATGCTTCCCCACCGAGGTAGGGTGGCTGTATGTGGTTTTGAGTTAACAATAAATGTGATACACGTTTGTTTTTTTTTCCACTGGAAAAAAAATAAATTGCAATAATTTACTTTATTCAATATAGATTAAGAACTTCAAAGATGTTGATTGAGGATGGCTAGAAGTATAGATGCAAAGTGTTTACGACAATCTTAGACTGTCAGGAAAGAAGGTGAAAAGAAGAGTCTAAGGATTAAATGTTTCTGCTTTTCTGTAGCTGAAAAAAACAAATTTAATTTACAGCAAGAAATTATGAAGGCCATTACTGCCTTTGCATAGATAAAATAATAAAACAATTTAAATACTGAGTTTTAAAATGCACACTCTGCATATGCATTAACAACTTCTTCATAAGGATTTATAGCAATATTGTTTACTTAGCATGCAGAGGATAATGCGCAGATTTTACAGCATGTTACTTTCTAAATATGTAAACTCCAAAAGGAGCCATTACAGTCTCTTGTGTCAGGGTGTCTCTGGATTAATAGCCGTGGGACATCTTTAAACTGTAACTTTCAATTCCTGCTGTTGCATTTCAGGGTTGAAAGCACAGATGTAAGAACCGATCCCGGCGATCCTCGCAGTTTGCTTTTTAGTTAAGATCAAAACAATTTGTTTAAAATTCTATTGTTTGCAATTCTAATTGCGTCATCTCAAGCGCTGCTGTGCTTCTCATCTATATGGGATGCACGCCTGCCCCACGCTCTGATGTGTGAGCATTTTGAGGAATGTAATGCTGAGAATGAGGAGAAAAATTAATAATTGCGTATTTTAAAGCGTATTACAAGCAGCTGATTTTTCAATATATGTGTATTAACGGTAATCTTAAAATAGTCCATAGGAGAATGACTTAGCAGTCCTTTAAGCAAGTACTTCAAGTAAGTATCATCAATAAGTCTTACACTAAAGGGGTTTTGAGGCAGAGTTCCCAGATGGGGGAATCCTTACCTGAGACCGCTGGGACTCCTGCCATTTTCTCCCATTCACTCTATTTTTATTTCTGGCTGGGAATTGATTGTCAATGTAACGAAGACAGTCTTCACAAATGTATATGTGGATAATAAGCAAAGTGAAATTAAATGTCGTATTTTAGTGTTTAGTGAAGTAAAACTAGGTGGTGCAATCCATACAGGTTTCAGTGTAGACAGCGTTCAGCATCCTTGGTGCCTGCAGGTAATACTAGTTTTTGGCATTCTGTAGGTGTTTGCAACTCTTAGGTTGTGTGGATGGGGCAGACTGTGGTTTATGGGTGTCACCAGTAAATTAATACTAGTGCTGATGCAGACGTCCAAATAAAGGTGAACAATTTTGGTTTACCGCATTCTCAAAAGAGGTAGAGAATTTCTTGCTTTTTCCAGTTGATTTATATAAAAGATAAATTGAGTGGCATTCTCGCTTTGTGCACTTACACAGTTTAGTAATGACAAACCTTAGAGCCGGTACTTTTGGGTGATCTAAATACGAGTTAAATTTTGGTCAAACATTAAAATGCGATTGTGTTTAAGGTACAGCTCTGGGGTTTCGGTGAGTCATTGTCATGAGTGGGAGGGTAACGCAGGCTCTTTCAATCTGTGTGTGTGTGTGTGTGTATACGCCGCATCCACACTTTGGGTGGGTGCGTGTTGTGGGGCTGGGAGGGAGAAGAGGCAGAGGAGGAAAGGTAAAGACCCTGTAATAGTCCTTCGGAAAATCCCATTTTATCGGAACGTGGAACATGAAGGGGTTTTGCCTGTATTAGGTATTACAGTGCGTTTACCTGAAATCATCAAAGGTTATAAGTGTGTTTATGTCCACAGTGCATACCTGGCGGGTTTTGTAGTCGGTTGAGTTATAAGATTCTGAACCACGTGTGCTCTGGATACGGTGGTGGAATAAATTTCTCATACGTGTGGGACTGTGACCGTTAAAACAATCATTACTGAAACCATATACCTTATTTCCTGTAACTAATAGCAGCTCTCTACCTATGGAATATATTAACAATTATCCCTTTGGTTTTGGATTGTTGCTCAACTATTTTGTTGGACAGATATTTAAACATGATCTATAATTTGTGTTGTCTGAATACATCAATGAACGGAGCTAATTAAGGCTTTCTGATGCGAGCTATGCTGATGTTTGTGAAACCACACTTCTGTTTATAAGACAGAGTGAATATGTGTTCTTTAACAAATGATGGAAAATGATGAGTTTTCTCTACCTAGGTTGGTTAATGAAAATACTTTAGTTGGTGTTCACCTAGAGTTTAAAAAGAAGCCATGGTTTCTGTGGCTAGTTGAACAGTTAATTCTTCCGTGCCGTTAAGAAAATATTTATTTATTACTCTGTATAGTGCTCAGAATTTCTTTTAAAGGAAAATTATTGGGTCAAACAGCAGTGGCCCATTTAGGGACTCCATCACTTTCTATTTTTCTGCAAGATGCTCGCCGTGCGGTAGAGCTGAAGCAAATGATCAAAGTCCTGGATGAATGTCGCTGTGAGATGCTGGGCTTTGAGACAGCACCTAATTGCCTACCTAAATTTCTCAGTAGTTTAATATACCTCTGTATTAGTCATGTCATTTTTCACACTCTTACCACTTGGGAGGATTTTCTTATTTCGGATAGTTTCTTATTAATATATATCCTGAAGAATGTGCTGCTACGTTTGGTATAGGCAGAGCAGCAAATTTTCAAAGCAGAGAGTGCTGCAGCCCTGCGGATGGGGTTGAGCTGCTAGAGGAACACCCAGGATTGCTGGCTCCAGAGAGGAAGCACTGTAATGAGAAAGGGGAAGCAGTTCTGTTTTTCTAATATTTGTTGTTTTCTTTGAAATGGGGAAAAGAATACCTGGAGTGATTTATATTTAATTGAGGATTGCATTCCATCAGATACGGTGAATGTTCTCAGGCCATTTATCAGCTGTGTCTTTTCGAGACCTCTGAGGAGTATATGGTACATATTTACCTTAACTTGGCTAGGTCAAGGGAAATAAAGCAAAAATAATAGATGTTATTTTTGTATGTGAACAAAACTGGAAGTCATGTGGGTGAAATATGAGGTAAACGACTGTGTTCTACCTCCTCTGTGCCTTTTTAAATACAAGAAATTATTAGTTATATATAATATAATTTCCTTTGCATTATCAGTGTATCTTTTTAAAACAGAAGATTTATTGGCTTTTTCATTGTTCCAGCTTAGTCAATCCCTGAAGTCAACGTGACATATATTGTGCTGCCATTATTCTTTAGTAGTTTCATATATAAGTAGCATCTCATAAAAAACAAAACTAGAACAAAACATGCCATAGTTGCCCCTTATGTAGCATTTTTTCTAAATCGAATTTGATGTATATTGCTGGTAATGTATGAAGTTAATACGACACTAGAATCCTACAAGCGCTAGTGAGGATTTTGGTGAGCAGTACCTAAATTTTGGGGGAGCGAGAGTTTTGTAAGAAAGCCTTTGAGCTTCAGATCGTCTCTGAAAAATGTGTCGCTGCTGGTTTTCACCCGCGTGTGCTGCTGCCGTGGGGTCTACAAGTGTTACTGCGAAGAATTAGGCAGCAAGAACCATCTAACACCCACTCCACGATGCATCCACAATTTCAACCCAGTTTCCCAATGTAAATAGCCAAAGGGAGTTTTATTGTATGGCAATATTTGTGTAATATTTGCATAACGCGTTTTTATTAGCAGATCTAAAGGTAGGATAAAGGCAGAATAACCTAAATGTCAGGATCTTTAAGCAAGAAGGAAGCCTGAGAACTGAAAAAGTCTCTTACCGTCAGCACGTACAGTCATTCTCTGTCCCCATAAGGGATGTACAGTGAAAACTGTTGCAAAATAAAACCAAAGAGCACATTGTCAATTCAGCTAAACCTAGCGATAAAACTGGTTTCAGAACTAGTCTGATGAAGTGCAATTTGATCAGATATTTCATGAACGAATTACTTTATTACTGATACCGCTAATGATTTGTAAATTAACTGCAACTCATTCTCCCTGAGTGACTGCCTCAGTGGCATTTACCAACTTTTCACATACCCCTTTTTTTAGGGGCTGAATTTGCAAAACGCTTCCCTCTAGTCCTTTGAGTTAAATTTTCGGCGACATTTGATGACAAGCGTAGCATGATTAATTACAAATTGTTCTTTAGGTGAATAGTGCATATTCTAAAACACAGCTTGTGTTTTTATAGCAGTTATTACCCTGCAGGCTCCAAAAGGGCTTTGGAGTAGAGAATATGATTTCGGTTACATCATTGTAAATTCAGAAAACGTCAGTGATCTCAAAAGTGTGATTTTTGAAATTAGGTCAGTGGAAAAGAGATCAGAATCTGCTTTGCTACCTGAAAAGAAGCAAGCTCCGAAATGGAGTGAAGTCTCTGCTTCCAGAAGGCTATCATTTTTCTTTTGAAAGGGACATATTTGTCCCAAAAAATAATTTATTTGAAACAATAGGGGTGAGTGAATAATAGAGCAAATTATAACCTGAATCCAGGCTGGATTATGGCAAGAAGGTCAGAGCATGGAATACTTTTTCTCTTGCTGATCTGTAATGACCCAGGAGATCTACGTTGCCGTTTCAGCTTGCACCATGATGGGCCAATGACTTGAAGCTATCTAGAGCTTTCTTATAGTTTGTCTTCCAATTAAATTTCTTAAGTGTTTGGATTTTTGTTGCTGGCTAGTTGATCTTTTGATAGCTACAATGCACTTGTAAGGTGGGGGTTTTTTTTGTTTTGTTTTCTACCCTCTCATTACAGAGTATATAATTTTTTTTTTTATCCTGAACTTGAATTTAAATTTCAAGGTTGAGGTGATGATTGAGATTTTCTGGAGAGTATGTATTTCTCTGTTGAATTCTCACTTCTTGTCACCAGAGGCTTTGAGAAGATAAGGATTACAGTCTGAAACCACTAGAAATTACGGGTCAGGAAATGAATGTACGGTTTTGCAATATACAGTATCAAACACGAAACCCGAGCAAATTAGTTTAACGGAGAGTCCTTCCTTGTTACAGGGTGCGTTGAGAAGGAAACCATCGGAGAGGCAGTCATGGATGGTGAATACCTTTCAGGGTTTTGTTTTCAGCTTTTGTATGTGATGGTTTTGCTTGAAGCATCTGAAAAGCAGCTTTTCAGTACATGAGCCTGAGACTCATGAAAGAGGTGAGCAATAGTCACAGGGTTTTCATCTTTCCTTTCACTTTGGGCAGCACGTTTTGCATCCTGTTTGTGAGCAGCTCACTGGCTTTCGCATCTGAGAGCTTCCTTAAGCCTGCGATACTGTTCTCTTCCAGCCATTTTGGAGTACTCAAAAAAAAAAAAAAAAAAAAAAACCCAAAAAAAAAAAAACCAACATGGTTTACATCTCCTCTAGGGTCGGAGTGTGTTGCTCGGGTGGTGATCCCAGCTCCCAGTGATGCAGGAGAGAGTCCCGGGGAGATGCTCAGACTGCATCTCCCCAGACTGCTCTCTGGCTTTAAGTCACTTACCCAAATCGCCGCTCTTTGAAACTGTTGGGGCTGAAGTGTGTTTGAATTGTTCTTTAGCTTTATCTACCGCCAGGAAAAGGGAGAAACTTGTGTAAAAATGAATAAACTACATTATATGGACATATTCCCTAACGTATGGAAGAATGATGTACCTAAGAGTGTGTAAAGTAAAGCTGCTTTTAAATACTTGATTGAAAACAAAATAAGAAATTCAAAATACTGTTGGGGTTTTTTTCTTGAGGTCTTGCACATTTTGATCCATTTAAAAATTAGAAATGGTATCTTTTAATGGTTAAAACTAAAGGGTGTGATAATTTTGTCATATAATTGTTAAGTAGCCTTTTCTGAAGTAAACTCATTAATATAATATGAAGGATTAATTTCATGGGAAAAATGAAGACACTGTAAAGCCTTGCAATATGTTTCTGCTTTTTCCAATATCCTTTTCTTAAATAAAACAAGGTGTATTTCTAAAGTAAAATATTTCTCTATTGTCATTTTCAGAATCCAAACGGACCTGAAGTACTTGGAAAATGAGTGTTCTTCTCATTGAAGCCTTTTATGGTGGTTCCCACAAACAGCTGATGGATCTTCTCCAGGAAGAGCTACAAGAAGACTGTGTCCTCTGTACGCTCCCTGCCAAGAAGTGGCATTGGAAAGCACGGACTGCTGCTCTTTATTTCATGCAAACAGTGCCAACAAGTACTAATTACAGGTAACCCAGGAATTGAGTAATTTCACAGCTCAAATTACAGAGAGGCCTTCAACCAGGTCTCTTGAGCTGAATCTTCAGCTATGTGCACGCAAGCATATATGCGCAAGCAAACGGAGACTTGCAGTGGACAATACAAGTTTTTCTTCTTGCATTGACTTCTTGGGCTATAAATATGGGAAATTACTGCCATGTTTTAGAGTTTCTTAGACTACTTTGTCCTGCATCGCTAGTCCTTGAAAGTCTCTAAGAGTGCAAGTGTATGGATACCTGTTTGTGTATAGATGTATATGTACGTCTTAATTTTAAAATTATCAAGTGAATTCAGTAACACTGAAAGGTTTAAACTGCGCTTCACAGATTGCCAAAGATGGCACAGATGTGAATGCTTCAAGCTTCCTCCCTTGTGCTCCGATGTATCTATTAGCAACTGATTTATCAGAGTATACTACTCGGGCTGACCTGGAGGATTAAGGGAGCAGTTTTATCTTAATGACGGTTCAGTTCTGTAATGTGCCAGCAACTGTGGATGTCAATTATGCATTTATGTAAGTGGCAAATTTCTATCAGCTAGAACCTGGACTGATAAAAGCAGACGATTTAGGTCAACAGATAGCTATCAGGTAGTGAGAATCAGTCACTACAGAACTAAGCTGTCTTTAAGCCCAGCGATTTTGCTTGGCCTACCTGATCAGTTGAGATGTGGTAAGATGATTGTATTGAGCAGTGACATACCGCATGGCACGGTGCATGCTCCGCTCAGGGTGCGCAGCAGAGCGTCACGGCGTGGGTAGTAAATGAGCACTCGGTTGACTTTGCACCTTCATGGAGAGAGACCGTTCATGCACGGGGATGTTTTAGGATGAGCAGCTGCTTTTCAGCCACAGAATGAACTTCAGCAGGACTCTGAGCACACCTAAATGATGCGCTAACTAGTTACAGTTCAGAACTGGGTCTGGTATTTGTTACCAGGAGCAAGTAGACACAATTGGCTGGGGAAAGGAATATGATATTTCAAAAGTAGATCTTGTGCTACGGAAGGCTGCATTTGAACAGTGTTACCCAACACAATGTCTAATCCGTTTTGGAATGCATACTATATAAATGTACACCTTTTCTGTGCCTGCTTCTGGCTTGTATTTAAAATAAGATACCATCCCAAGCCAAATGTTATAATTAATTTTCCTCGGGTTTGTCTTGTGCGAGGCATTTAGCGTTGGTTTCCTATTGCTTTCCTTTTGCAACAGTTTTGTTTTGGAGGAGTGTATATGACAAACTGTTATGTAAATTTGTCTTGTATCGCAACCACATCCTCCAACGCATCGCAATGTTATCTGTGTTCCTTCAAGGTCAGCAGCCCAAGCTGTCCAGCACTAACTGTATTAAACTAATCAGACATCACTCATAGACATGCATTTCATTAGTTTAACTTACAGTTACATTGACCTAAGATAACTTAACTCCAATTTGTCAAGTAACCCACATCTTGGGGGAAAGGGGAGGGAATGACGACCCAACCCCACAAAAAAACCCCAACAACCCAACAAAAAAAACCTCAACCCAGCAGCTTGAAAACTCACTTGAAGTTAATAAACTTGCAATCTGTCATAGACTTATGTGCAAATATAACCTTTGCTGACAGCAAATAGATCTGATCTAACCAATAGAGCATCTTAAAGAGAGGAAAGCTTTTCTTTGCTGTTGCTCTTAGGGTTTGATCAGACAGAATCAAATAGTCAAAGTTCACAAAGATGCGATGTTTAAGAAAGTGTGTGCCTTATCCTCACAGGCAGGATAAAATTTTAGGAACAAGGGCTGATGTGACTGGTGAGAGGAAAACTGATTAGAGGTACCTTCTACTTTACTTGCACATTTTTAATGTTTGTTTTGTAATTGAATGTTTCAAGTGTTTTCTTAAATTGAAAGTCTAAGTGCATCAGACTACAACCTAATGCGGCTGACTACTCTCTCCTATTAGAAAAGACATTGATTAAAATTAACATTGATTCTTGTATTTCTAGCTTGCTAGTAACCATTTAGGATCTGCTTCCCAGGTATTAGTTTGTTAAGACAAAATTCTCATTGGTAACTGGCAAGAGTGTGTGTTTTGAATTACACACTTAAATTTTTCAACCTTCTTGTGAGGTCGTGGGAAATACCAAATTTGCATTATTTATAATATTGACGTTATTGGGAGAATAAAAATTTTCTTTTACGAGCGATTTTCATAAATGTGACATTTCAAAAATACCTTGTTTCTATTTGTGCATTTAATAATACAGAAAGGTCACAAATATTTCGAGTGCAAACACTTTTGGAAATGCAGCTGCATTACTAAATTTTTATTTTCAAACTCTATTTCAAGATGCTGGTATGTATGAGAAATAATACTGACGCTAATAAGTCTGATATTGCTATACATCTATACAGCAGTCGTATACATATGTTTTAAGAGATCTATACTTTTATACGTATAAGCTGATTATGGGAAGGAGGCAGGTTTGTTAGTTTTCAAGTGATGTTCAGTGAGTTAAGGAACAGTCTTAAAAAGTGCTTTCGAAGCAGAGTATGCAGTGCAGACTCATAGATGTTAAATTCAGACGCTCTGCAGTGACCACGAAGTTTATGTGATGAACTTGCAAATGCTCTTAGTGGAGAACAGACATGTACTCCCTTGAGCAAGACTTAAAGCTGAGTTGAATTGCACCTAATGTTACTTTTGTGAACCATGCAGCCGATGTCTTGGTGTGCAATAAAATGATGTTCCCATGCAAAAATGGGATTTACCCAGAGTTGTCACAGGGCGAAAATGTCCTCACCCTTCAAGGGGAACACATGTAGCTATCATGGAAGGTATCGGACACTTAGTATTTTATCTGCAACACTGCAGAGATTTATATTATTTCCCCGATGCAAAGGCTGTTCTGCGTTTCTCTAGAAAAATGTTGCTTTTCTGTTTTCATGGCTTCATTGTGCAGTGTGTCATTAAACCAGCTCACGTCTTCATTCATCTCCTTAAAGGAGGACAGAAGCCCTGATGAATGGGGAAGATCAGGCACGCAGCGTGTCCCTCCAACTTGGAAGGCTATAAGGAGAGTTTTTAAAGGTGGCTTACTTGGCAAGCAAACTTGAAACGGTCTAATATATTGATGTGCAGCAGCCACAGAACTGAGCGTTTTTAAGAGCTTTCTTAATTGCTTTACAGAGACTCACATGATTTTTCCTTAATTGGAAAGAAGGTGTCTGTTTGGACATTGCATTAGTACAAGGAGTTTCATCCTTGTGGTGGCAATTTACAAACCACAGCATTTGAAACGTACTCAAAAAGGGCAGAATTACCGTCTGCTTTCTCTAGACAAGTTTTTCAACAATTACAGAGTTTTGTTAGTGGTTGATGGAATAACATCATCTTCATTCCGTAAATTAGGAAGGTCCAGCAGAGAGACGTGACCTCCTCAGGCTGCTGGCAGTCTGCAGAGCTGCTGCGTTGTCTGCTTTGTCTCCCAACTCGCTTCAGACAGCTTAAACTCTTTTGATAAATGTAGATGTCTGATCTCGTCTAAAGTTGTTTTCCATAGCACACAGTCAGTATTCAGTAATTCTAGAAAGCACGTAACAAAAAAAGAATTTTTTTAGCCCTTTTTTTCTTTCTTCTTAATTCAAGGAGAGTTCTCAAATTTGAAAATACTGTTGCAGAATTTAATGAAAAAAAAAAAAAGATTGCTTTTCTTTTTTCTGTAATTCTATTCTTTATTACCATGAACAATCTTTTAAATTTCAAATAATAAAACAGTTGATATGACACACTAGGCGAAAGCGTTTGGCATTTTAGCGACTGTCCTTTACAGAAAGTAATTCAAACCCAAAAAAGTTAGTAGCATAAGACTTAGATCTGCAAAATGGAGAGACTAAATGCAGTGTAGCTTCCAGTTTGTTTTAATAGCACTGCTAGATTATTGTAAATATGTATATATAAATATTATGTGTAACATTCAGTATTGCCCCCCAGGTAGCTGTTCATATGAATAAAGATTTTATTTGTAACAGACTCTAGCCCTGAAATACCCTTAGGGTAAATGTTAGCATATATATACCCCTTGATATTTGACAACTATATTTTAAAGACAAACTCTATGCTTTTTACATTTTACAAAGGAGAAAACAAATCATTGTTTTCAATTAATAGAGTTCTGAAAAAAAACCCAAACCTGGGGGGTGTGGTGTTCAGTAATGTATAGTATATTCCAACAGTATATAATGTAGATGTGTTTTGGTTTTTAAATAACCTGTTAAGGCTACTAGATTTAGGATTGTTTCAGATCTGATTCTTTCATTCTGTTCTGTAAGGAGAAAATGCGTTATTATAGGGTGAATTCTTTACTAACTGATGGACCGGTGTCGCTTAAATGTCCTCTTAATTAAAACGGTGATCCTGTAAATTTTCATTCCAGTGAGTAGTTCAGTCCCACTGAAAACATAACACAGCTTGCACGTGCGAGCATTCGTAAGCTAGGGTACTTACTGTTTTCTAGATATTTTCTTTTAAAAAAAAATACCTGCAAGTAATAAGTCCTGGGGAAGATGTTTGAAGATGTGAATTGAAGCAAGGCAGGGCAAATTTCAGCCATTTCTTTAAAGGTGAATACATAGATGCCCATTTGTGCTGGGAACACTTCTGTCCTTTTACATCTTTATGTCAAATGCTGAAAGTGCACCTTTATAGAATCTTCATAGGAAGTGGAATAATTTTCCCTGCATTAGCGGCCTTCCCAGCATTTGGCCCTAATAATACTCAGGTAAGAAATAAATAAATTGTATGTGCGAGTAGTACATTAGTTAAATAAAAGATAACCGTGTACCTACCGTGTACCTGCAAATTAAAAAAAAGTTCACCTGGTACTAAATTTTTTTTTTTTTGGCATATTTTATGGTGTTTGCTTCTGTATATAGGTGAATAAAACTTGAATCTCATTTATGGTATCGACTACCAAGAGTGTGTATTTTGGTCTTTATTGCTCAACTTTGTTACATTTGAAGATGGGACGTGGCTCACCTTCTTGGAATTGCTGAATAATTTCCTACCCAGAGCTGGTCTTAGTTTCACGCCATTTCTTTGTTGCTCAGTGTAAAGTTAAGAAGCGTTTGTGTGTTTTAACTGCAGTTTTATGTCAGATGCGGTGGAACGTGCTCCTGGCGAATAGGCTGGTGGTGTCCTTTGTACTTTGATTAGTTGATATAAAGGCATGAAGAAATAAGGTGACTAAATGTAATAGCCGGTATCCCCTAAGGACAGGGTTCAGGTCTCATCTTTGATTAAAAATACTGTGTGGGTGTAACTTACTCATTTCTATAGTCTCACCGATGGATACAAATAATGATCTTCTTACCTTGCTGTAGAGATGTCCAAACCAGGAATAACAGAAAACCTTCATTTAAAGGGGCAAAGCGCACTGCAAGGGAGGGTGCAGGAGACATCGCTTAGTCCCGTGCTCCTCTTTCACGCTCCCGAGCTGAGTAAAGGGTCATTACTTCTTTAATTTCATGAGTGCTAAACTTGCTTGCCTTTTTTTTTTTTTTTTTTTTTTTTTTTTAAGCAAATCAGTTGAGTTCACCAAGGTTAGTTCACACGGGCTTGTGCAAACGCGTAGACATTCATCCTGCCCACTCTTTGAACTAGCTGGTTGGGAGCTAGCTTCGCACCGGGGGCCAGATGGCCGTCCTAGTGCCGCGTTGACCCTAAACCAATAAACCCTGCCGAGATACGAAACGCAGGCACCATGTACTGAGCTAAAACAACTTTGTGACTTCTGACCGGAGCTGGCTGGTGTCCAGCCAGCTTAAAGTACAAGCAAAGAGAATATACGTCCATATGGAACGGCGTGAAGCTCCACCACTTATCACAGATGATGCCCCCCACTTCTGTAGCCCCGGATAATAGAGGGTGTCCCAGCCTGAATAATGGGTGTGAAATTCTCTCTGATGAGGGAGAACTTGGAGGCCATCTGATGCTGGAAGTACGTAACGCGGGAACGTACATGTAAAACTGGGTTTGGTGTGATTTAGGTTAATATCGCCCGAAATCTGTTCTGAAAACTTCTTCTGAAAATGTTACTGTTCAAAGTAAGCTTCTAAAGAAGTTGTTTACTACATATAATCAAATGTATTTGATTTTTATCAGAACGCTCATAGAAAGCAATGCTTTGATAAAGTTAACAAAAGAAAAATGGTTAAATTCTGTAATAGATTTACTTTCTTAAATTGGGAAGATACTGTAAATAAAGGTAAAAAAATTAAGTAATCTGGTAAAAAAATTAATCCAGTAAAAAATTAAGTAATCCAGTAAAAAATTAAGTAAGGTCTAAGGGCAAAATCGTTTCCTATTGAGGATAACAGCACTGCTGTGGTTTCTCTGTTCACAATTAGACTGCTAAAAGTTACTTTTCAGTATGACCGAGAGAGTCTGCCTGAAAGTTTTCATGAAGCTGGCGAAGGAGGTGGGATCTCCTTTGTCGGACAGATTAATTACTTTGCTGCCGTGGCGCAGAGGGGCCAGAAACAATGTTCTGGCGCTCAAAGTCCTTGTACAATACGGCAATTTAAGAACAAATGTTTTTATTCTTAGGTCTGGCTGCGTAAAAGCTTGGGGGGAGGAATCCAATAACAACAACAAAAAAAAACCCCTCTTAAGAAGCAGGACAAATAATTTCCTAACTAAACTACCTGAAATTTATTCAGGCAGACAGCAATGCGATCTTAAACATTCACTTTGCATTAATCAACTTTGCCTCAGATAAAATGCTGGCAGATGGTAGCTATTCATTTTAAAAGTGACAGGTTTTCTTTACATTTTTGTGTGGAAACCCCCACATGCACGCTTCCCTCTAAAAACTTTAGTTGTTTAATTTGTCCAATGTGCTTGTTTTTTTTTTTTTTTTAATACAGTCCCATTATTAGGCAATTTCACAATTTGGATAGTTAAAAGAGATTTTAGATGAATTTAAGTGCAGGCTCCTTCCTTTGAAGTCAGTGGAAGTATACATATGATCTCAAATTTGGCAGAAATAAGATGGGAATGATGAACACAATGCAAGGGGAGGTGCAGGACCGGGAAGGATGCTGCTTGGGACTGTTGGGTGATCTATAGAAAGTGCTAATGTGAAATGGCAGTTGTCCATTTGATGTGTAAAAGATTTGCTGAAATTCCAGAAAAATATTCCGATGAGACAAGGAAAGAACAGTCTGATTTTTCAAACCCTGGCACGTGTTTTCCTTTATGTTCTCGAGTGCCGGGTGAAATCCTTATTTTTCTTTCTAAAATGAATTTTATGAATCACCTGGAGAATTGATATTTACATTGCTGGCAGTAAAATGTAATGAAATTGTGCATTATGATTCAGTATTTCTACACTTAGGATTTTAATGAGTATTTTATCTGTCCTTTTAAATGGTTGCTGTGTATATATTTTATTTCTAGATTAGTTATGGATTACACTTCTATTTTTGAATAACAAACATACGCAGTACTATATTGTAAAGGATATGATACTTTCTATAATTCATTGTCATTCTAGTCCATAACACTAATTTGATCTTCCAAAGGGAAAGAAACAAAGCTTTTGGTTTGCATCTAATAAAGAGTAAAATCTTGTTTGTTTTTTTAATTTTTTTTCCTGTGCTGCTTTTTTCCTAATCTCAAATTATTTTTTTTTTGCACTTACAAAGTAAATAATACACATTTTGTCAGATGCTTGGTTTGCACATAATTTGGATTTATAGCTTTATATTCCAGTGTCATAAATAACTAGCTTTCTTTATAAGTACTCACAGCTTGGCTGGATTTTGTGAATTGATATATAATTAAAAGAAATTTTATGTTTTTAGCACAACAGTTTTGGGAGAAGACCTATGTTAACATTAATATTTTATTTTTTCTTTTTCTTTTTCTTTTTTTTTTTTTTATTGCAAGCATTAACCTAACCCAAATACATTGAAGTTTGAAAGTCTTCGTTCAGGTAGCTGGGGTCATCTCAGTTGCCGGTCTACAACAGACCAGGACTTCAGTTACCTAGTTCAGCCCGAGCGCCCGTACCGGAGAGCTCAGTACCCTGCTCAGCTGGTTTCACTTCCACTCGCGCCGTAACTGCTCACCTTGTCTCCGTTGACTACGACTGCCATGACCACTGGGTAGGGGCTTTCTCTGGTGTGCTTGGGTGGTAGAGACTGGAAGTTCAAGCAGTATTTCTACAGATGCTTTTTCACACCAGCTGTGGGCTCTTAGCATCTCCTGTGGGTGTCCATGAGTTTCAGTGTGGATTCTGAAGGCACTGACCAGGTTCATGGTCACTCTAGAAAATGTGCCCAAAGGTGTTTTCTGGTTTTATCTCCTTGATTCCTCTGGGATTACGACTGTATACAGAACTGTAACATGCCCATGACTGCATAGGCAGGTGATACCTGTTAACAAGTAGTGCAACTTGATCGGGTTGTGGAGAGGCAGTAGGGTGAAATGGTGCTCCTGGTCCAACGTCCACACAGCACGTTAATTCAGGGGTTTTTACTTTGGACTAGGTGTAGCCTGGTTCTTAAGGGACTGAATGTCTGTAAGACGAGGCTGGAGTCCATTAAATGCTCTCCAGGACCATCATCACCTCCTGGCGCCCTTTCATCTGAAGGGATACAGTTCATAATCTTGGAGACCAGTCTGGTGTGAGCTGAGGCACGCTAGGCGAGGATGGTTGTGAGATTCCGCTTCATAAATGCTCTTCTGAATCAAACTGAAATGCTAACCTAAATTGACCCATAAATACTTGATTCTGTGGTTTATGATACTGTTTCTTCCCTAAACATACAACATATACCTAGGCTGTAGTTTGATTACAATCTATATGCCAAATTACGGTGCAATGGAATACGTTTAATTTAAGATGGACTTCTGACTCCCCCGAACCGCGATTTGATCAATTTATTTCCTCCTCCTCCTCTTCCTCCTCCTCTTCCTCTTCCCTCTTATGCTATTCAGCCCAAGTATCTTGGGAACGATACCTGTTATTGGTATGCTTTGAATCGTTATGATGATTAATTTACCCTCCCTTCAAAAAAAAATATTGAGAATCTGTGTAAATTATGTCTATTTGTTTGAATATCTTTGACAAATACAGAGCAACCAAAAGGCTTTTTTTTTTTTGTTCATCATTCTATAATGAAGGTTTTCGCAATCTCCTTATTCCCTTGGACAGTATTTTCCCTTTCTTGCCTTTGTCCTTCGTCCCTGTCTTTTCCTCCCTTCCTCCTGCACGTACACTCTGATGGTCCAGTGGACACAGTCATTTTAAAGAATGCTTTCCATTTCAGAGCACTTTTTTTTTTTGTTGTTTATGTTTATAACCTTGCCTACTTGTTCATCATTTTTCGTTTTAGCTCTCTTAATTTCCATTTTACTTGTTGCACACTGGAGCTTATATTTCTGTCTAATAGCCGCTTGAAAGAATGAAGGAAACAGCAGTGGACACAACATCAAAAGCAAATGCGTGATTTTCTTTTTGAAGAAGAATTACTGGAAGAATTTATACCTGTTAACAGTATCGTTTCTAATAATTATTATGAGGAAAGATGTGTCTAGACCGGGCCTAATGTTTCTCTCACACCAATTTTATGCGATGTAACTACTTAAATTGTTTAAAATAATGATTTATCAAATGGTTTTAAAAAAAAGGTGTAAATTATTGTAAGTAAAACAATAGAAAATTTATTTCAACTTTAAATTTTGTTGTAGTTAAGTGGTGTTCCTGCTACGAGTTTTGTTAACTTAAGGTGTTTTCCTTAAGACCGATAATATTTTTTTAACATAACATATTCTGCATATAATGAAGATGTGTGTCCATTTGGTCAAGTATTACGTAATAACATGAAGAAATTTTTGAATGCATATAATACTATGTATATGATATATAGAAGAATTAAAAAAATTGAGGAGTAATTTGAGAGCATCTGCAATTTTTTATTTATGTAAGAGCATATCCCATTTTTAATTAAAGATGGAATTTAAGAACGATAAATGGGACCATTATCTAGTAGCAGTTAGTTTGCAGGCATTTTTTTTTCCTACTGTTCTGCAGATTGCTGCAGGTTTGACAGTGCCTTTGGCTTTTGTGAGCAAAATGCATTTCCTACTCGTGACAGAATAGTTGTAACTCGCTAAACATGGAACAGTTATCATGCATAGCGACATCTCTATGTTTAAACCCTGAGGAATAGAATTATTTTAAACTGTGCATATGCAGAAATTTCCTGGTAATCAATTTTATTAAAAACGTAACTGCTAAAAATGTTATATGCCAAATGAATTTGACGAAATAGTGCTAAGGATACTAAACTTATGCAAGAAGGGGAGATGAATTTCAGGGAAAATTGTAACGAAGGCGTTCTCTTTTATTTTGTTTATTTTTTTTAGAGTGAAATGATTCCTAAATTAACTTAGAAGGAGAATTTCTCTTGGTATAGCTATACTGTAATAAATTGTAGATGAGCCAAAATAAGATGTTATTTCTGAAGGAAGTATGCTACATCGTACTGTTTATAGTGCCAGACATAGCTTCTGTCTGCCTTGTAGCCACTGACAAAAAAACGAATGTGTGCTTTAGACCTGTTTTCCTTCAGGGATGTCCAGTTCATCTTGACACAGGCTGAGGCTCGTGTTGGAGGTTAATAGGTGTGGATGGAGAGGGGTGAAGGTTTTGATTAGATAGAATGCAGGGGTTCTCTAAAACTAGCCTGTTCTGCCATATTTGGCAAGTTTTGGAAGTTTTTTGGTTTTCAGTAGTAGGCTGACCTTTTTCTTGTTTGTTCTTTTTTTTTTTTACTTTAGCCCTTAAATTACTTTTTTTTTTATGCTGTCCTCATCCTAGACTAAAGTTGGTTCTGAATTATTGTTACATCCACAAGTCTTAGCTGTGTGGTATCAAGGTGGGAGGAAAAGGAACTGGGTAGGTGCTTTGGGAGTAACTTGAGTTAGCCCAGCATTGCCATCAGGTGTTAACGCATCTCTTGGTATTTCTGACTCTCGGTTATCCCAGGAGCAAATAGTAACTTCATACCTGCCCTTGTATCATACAGGTCATGCCTGCTGACCCTGCTGCTTTTGCCTTTTCTCTCCATTACTTTCACAAAACTTTGGTTTCCTAACTGGGAGAGAGGTTCAGTTGTCTGGGGTCAATTGACCATTGTGTTTACTGATCACTTTAGATGATGTCTTCAAGATATCAGTCAAGAGACCTATATGGAAGAGGACTTGGTTACAGAGTCCTCATAGCTATCTACTCCAGGCTTGCGTTACCATCTACTCGATGCTATACAGGTAGAGTCTGATTTGCAGTAGTGCTTACTCTTGTAACGTTTAATGCTGGCCTTGCAAAGGATCTTGTGGCCCCAAGCTAGTTTGGAATCAGACTTTAGTGTTTTCTGTGGCTGTTGAAGCATTCAGGTCTGAAGTGCTTTAAACCCAGATCTCTTGCCCAAGAAGACGGAAGCTCTTTAGGCAGAGGTGGTAGAGAGCAGTTTCAGAACGGGAAAACCAGAGTCTAATGTAATTACTCAAAATTGCATCATGAGTTAGAAATTATAAAACCTGCCTTTTCTTCCTTCCCTTTTTTTTTTTTTAACATGGAGCAGAGAACCTAGAGAGTGGTCTTGCATTGAATTAATACGCATTCTGGTGTCAATAGGCTGAAAAATACATGTATACATTTTTGCATATCAATACAGAAAAAAAAAAATCTAGATTTTAATGTGCCATGCTATGTTATGATGAGTAGAGTATACATTCCGTACTAAAAAGTAGGCATCTATACTTTTAAAATACTGTTTTCCAATGTTAACGGTTGTATGGAAGGTCATTGACATTGTGGATTGCGTGGCGTCTCTGGAGTTTGGGCATGTTTGAAGAGAATATTTATGGTGTCTCTGTACCTCCTGCCATTAGCAGGTATTTTTCAAGGGACTGTTCTTAGATTATATTTTGCACGTGACTCTAATGTTTAGGTATTCGTACCTAAGTTTTCTTAGGTACTGATTGGAAAAAAAGTGAAGGATATAATAGTTTTTTCCTGTGCCTTCAAGAGGTCCATTGGTGGGTGATGAGACCAATGTGTTCAGAGCATGGGTGGAGTCGGTATGTCTGAGCGAGCGGGGTGAATGAGTTGGTGGCAGGGAGGGAGTCTGAGGTACTTGTGTGCTTTCTGCATTTTTAAGCAGTATAAAGGATATTTCAGCTGTTGAGATGAAGCTCAGCAGCTGCTCTGCAAACTCCTAGCAAAACCGGGGCCTGAATTTTCTTTATCTCGAGCATCTGCCTCTGACCGCAGATGTTGCTGGGGCTCTGCATTTCTCTTAACCGGCAGTCTTTGAATTACACGGTCGAGATATAGTAATGACGAGACTGGTTTTTATTGGATAAGATGGGACTCGAAGATAACGTTGTTACCTATTAATTGCTAGGTACATACTAAGACTCTGAATCATGAAGAGGAAAGTACAAAACTGTGCGCGCGAAGTAAATGCTTTGCAGTGGAGGACAACAACTACGCAGCCACGCTCTGGGCTGTTACAGCGTCACTGTGGTGTTTGCCTTCCCATTATCTCCTTAGCTCACTGTTCCGCAGTGTATTTTGGTCCATACATATGCTGTTTTTCTGTTGTTTTTTGGTTTTTGGGTTTTTTTTTTTTGTCTCCCAGCACTTGCTGTGGAATTTAAAACTGTAATTTCATTAACTCTGGTGTGCAATATCTTTAATTTTGTCTTTAAAATGCCAGTGTTGCGGAGGGGTGCGTAGTGTGAGCGGTGGTATATTTAAGGTAGAATATTCCGTGTTTTTGCAGCTTGCCAGTATTAACGTGCCAGAGCAGCCTTCTGACCACGAAGCCCAACCACGCTTGTTCTATTAGCTGTACTTGTTTAGTTTTTTTCCTCAGATGGATAACCAATATGGAACATTCTGTCCACAGAAGTCTTATTAAAGAGGTTAGAGCATCCTGCTAATTAGGAAAAACTAATTAGGCAGATTGTTGCGCCTGCAACCAGAATTTTATATTTTAATGGATTTTGAAATGCGGTATACTCACTTTTCCTATTGTAAAATACACTTTTCTTTTAAATGTCTGGAAATAGTCTTCTTGAGGAAATTATGCACTCAGAGTAAGAAAGCAGTAACATTTTAATTTTCTAATTTATTACATAAACTGTAGAAGAATATAAGCTGTAAAATTGACGAAATCATTAATTCATACCAGCTCCTTACTGTGGCAGTCAGAATTGTTTTTTTACCTTCCTGTTGGTAGATTTAAAGTTTTTTAACTGCCCCAAAGAGGAGTTAGATTAAGGTCATATGAAGAAACAATATAGTTTGTGGCTGCATTAAAATTAGGCTTAGCTGGTACACAAATCTCACAAATTACTCTTTGGCTACTTCAAGCTAAAATTAATTAACCACCGTTTCACTGAGTCTTGGAAAGTTTATCATGTTTAAAGCTGGATCAAACCCATTTGTGAGTGCTCTCGCAGTGCTGTTACAGACTTTCGGTCTGGAAGCTGAAAAATAAGCCCGTTCTCAGCTGTGGGGTGACCTGAAAGCAAAACCATTGGGGTTGGTTGGGTTTTTAAAGGTTTGCATCTTAATTCCTGTTGGGTACAAATGACCAGTGCCGAGGCATTTCCTTGGTTTACGAGGTGCCATGTGGAAAGCAAGGGATGTTTGTGGCTGGGGAGAAAACGTCTGATTTGAGATACGCTTAAAATCTATATATTTAAGATGGATTTTGCCTTAACGTCTACTTCTGAACTTTTTTTCAGCTATGCCCTGCTACGAACTTTAATTAGTCTTAACCTTTTTTCAGGCTTGTCATTCTGCGTTTTGTAAAATGCTTTGGCTTGTGGGTAAGCCGTGTAGCCGGGAGCTGTGGGCAGCGACCTGCAGTCTGTCTCAGGACCATCCTTTGAGACGTAATTCAAGATACTGATGTTGAAATTGGTGAGACGAGGTTGGCGGCCATCTGGAAGTCGGCCATCTGCTCCTTCCCGCAGAAGCAGGGAGCGATGCGTTTGGGGGTCCCTGCCCCTTCTTTGTCCCAACCTGAGTCAAGACGATTGAGAATTGCGTCTTTGAAGCCTCTTTTGTGTATATTGGATTGCCAAGTGCTTGGCACTTAGTGATGTATGGGGCTAGAAAGGGAAAAACGGACAAATACTTCTAGACAAGTAAGATTTGGAAATGAGCCGTAAAAAAGGACTTCAGTAAAGCACTAAAGGCTTAAGATCATATAGCTCAGGTCTAGCAATGTGGAAGAATGAACCGTGGAGCAAAGGGAGATACAGCTTGCTATGCTTAACTGGTAGAAAACAGACCGTAATGTCCCATCGGGGCATGGGGCTTGCTGATTGTTTTGCTAACGCATCAGGAAATATGCTCAGACGCTGTGGATGTCTTTCCATACGGGAGCAGAACTGTGAATACACGGACTGGAGGGTGGAGCAATTAGGTCTGGTCCATTTAAAGGAAAGCCTTCCTACTTCTAGTCCAAGGAGGCTGAAAAGAAGACAAAAATATTGCAAGACTTGTTTTTGTGGTGTCAGCCTCTGCCACCGCCAGACCTTCTATATTTGCTGGAGTGTCAGCTCTGGCTTTGGCGAGTCAGATTTGTGTTCAGCATCTGTGATGACCTGTAGATTCGCACCCTTCCATGCTCCTGCAGTTTAGTCTTCAGCCTGAAATCTGGGACTATCATCAACCAGACGGGTCTAGGTAGTTAGCATGATGTCATGTCTCTTAAGCAGTTTATGGAACAGGGATGAAATTGATGGCAATAAATATTTTAGATTGTTTTTGTTTGGCTTCCTAAGGAGAAGAATTTCCTTAGGTGAGAGGTTATTTTGCAAACGACTCCGCTGTATGATATATCGATGGTTTCAGTACATAGGAAGCTTCTTTCCCTTCAGTGTCATAGGTTGAAATTGATACTTGCACTTAATAGCTTTACAGATTCTTGTTTAATTACTGGTCATTCTTCTGAAGTGGATGACTCATTTAGCCTTCAGCGATCGGAGGTGTTCTGGCCCTCCATATAACTCTACACAAACATATTTTTTGCTCCTAAGAACCACAAGAATGCCTATTTTTCCCTTGCATGTCTCGTTTCCTAGGGTAATATAGAGAAAACTGATCTGAGAAGGGGATATGAAATGAGAAAAGGCATGTTGTGAACAAATCTGCATCGGTCTGGATGGCTGTTGGTGCACACTTGAACTCTGCCCATAAAGTTCTCGCCTGGAAGGGTATGCTTGGCGCTGTCTTATGGCCGGTTCTTAATATTATTGCTGCTATTATTAACACTGTAATAAATTAATAATCTATTAGTCCATACTTCCATATTGGTATTTCAGATTAGGAAGCTATTTAGTGCTGACGGCAGGACAGCATGACATTTCTGTCTTTCACCACGTTCTGGCATGGTAGTGTTAAAGTTGACATTAAAACTAGTTCTGGTTTAACTGCCGCCAGCTTTTCTTCCAGCATTTCAGGCTGTGCGTCCTTCGCTGTGACATTGCATGTGTCCTGGTAGAGGCCCATTGCAGAAATACAGGCTTTGAATTTACCAGCAGATAGGCATTTCTGTATCAAGAGACAGCACGTGGTCTTGCATTGAGATCTCAATAAATTTGCGTTGATCTCAATAAATGTGGATGTTTTGAACCTTGACTTTCTAATGCTTCACAGTTGGGTGTTTTTTTCCCTGCTTTGTCAAGGAGGATGACTAGTAAGACCATGAGCTGATTACTCCCTGTATTAGATAATCATTTCTTAACGTGGGAGGGATATTAAGAAGAATAGATGTGAGTGCTCTTGGAAAACTCTTTATGGAATAAGGTTTAAGCACCGCTGTAAATAGGATGCACGTTCCCTTTCATGCTGAGTCAGATGCAGCTTGGCAGCTGAGAGATGAAGATGCCAACGCCCAGGACAAAAATGAAGAAGGTCTTAGAAAACACTTGCAATACACATGGTGACTCTACTATCTTTAAAAATTGTCATTATCCCTGTGATGCATTGTCACCCTTGGATTTTAGGTGGGCAGTAGTTGGAGTTTGATTAAAGACTAGCCCTTCTTCTGTCTAGATATGTCTCTGTGAGGTACCTCTTTGTTTCCCCACGTCACGTGTTTGTCTTACGACGTGCCAGTGGCAAACAATTCTGAGTTTGACTTAAAATTTAAAAACCTGCTGGTGTTTGAGTATCCGTGCACAGCGGTGGGAAGGCTGCTGGGCGAAGGGGCCGTTGGGGAGGATGAGCGGTGGTACGGAAGGGGCGTTGGGTGTCCTTCTGCTGGAAAGGCAGCGCATCAATGGTCAACTAAATCACGGCTTTTCTTCGGGGAAGCCTGAATCATCATTAGAGATGAAATGCCTGTTTTCAATGAAAAGACAGCTAATTTGATTAATGGTGTTTTTTTCCCACCAGTGTCATTTTAAAAAGAAACCAAAGGTTTTTGGGGGTGGCTGTTGAAGTTTGTTGAAGTCTCTTCAATATGCCAAAGTAGGGTTTTAGTAATTGGAGTTAGCCTTGTAAGATCAGACCTTGTAAAAGTGTTGTGTTTGTTTTTTGTTTGGTTGGTTTTTTGTAAAAGCTTTTTCTGGGTTGTGTAACTAAAGGCAGGACAAGATGCTGCAAGTCTAGTTTGTATTTTATGGAGTGCTCTAAAGGCACGATAATCCAGAGGATGGTTGTGAGAGGGGTGGTAATAGTAGGAAGGATAGTAATAATGACTTTATTTTTTTTAGGGTGTTGAATTTTATTTTATTTGTGTAAGCTCTCTAAAACATTAAGGTTGATCTGCGATAGTATATTATCAAAAGTTTTGTTCTTCTAATTTTGGTTGGTGGACTCTAGAACGGCTCTCCTGTCATTCCCATGAGCTTTTCATAGAAACTTTTCTCCCCACTTAAAAATATTTAAGATGCTTTCATTATGTGAAATTAAGATTAATTTTTTTTTTTCCTGTAATGACACATGAATGTGTTTTTGCCATAGTGGCACTTGCCCATTTTGGCTTATTTTCTGCCTCTGAATATTACGTGATTTCTTGTTAAAGTGAATGACAAGATGATGTATGACACACTTGAGATGGTACTGAGCAGAGTGTAGTTGGAAAATTGCAGTGATAATTTTCTTTTTACATCTCAAACTTACACGCCATTGAGGAGAAGAGGAAAAAAAAAAAAAGTGTAATAGGCAGCTCAAGAAAAGCATAAGGGGAAACCTTGAAAAATTACAGGGAAATTTCCATAACAGATACACTAGTAATGCTGGTTTAATAATGATTTCCTGTCATGAACTATTTTTATCATTTGCCTGCTCTCTGACGTGGCATTCTATTTAACATTTTTGAGAGCCATGTTTTAATCAGATTAAGCTCAAGGAAACCGATAGGTATCTGTTTGGCTCATGACTTCTGCTTCTGTTTCTGATTTAGTCACAAGGCTATTGTTGCTGGAATCTTTTAAAACCCATTTTGCTTCCACTTGCAGCCGGCGTGTGGCTCACGGTGTGCGAGCCCGGAGGTTGTGTGCCAGGGATTTTCATGATATACGTGCAGGGTGCGTTACGGAATTATGTTGTAAATTAAAGAAGACCGATACAAACTGTGTCTTTTCCTCATGTGATTAAATAGCTAAAAATAGCTATCTATTTTTAGTTTCAAGCGTAGTAATGTTTCTTAGGAACAAACTCACCCAAAGCAGTGTGCTAGGAAGGGCTGGTCATGAATAACGCTGCATTCTGATCTACTTAAGCATTTTTGCTTTAACATAATAAAACACTGGATATTCTTGCATCATTTTATATAGTGTGCAACATTAATAATGCTTTCCATACAAGAGATGTCATGAGAATAAAATATGAATACGTATATTTTTAACTTTGATATTTTCATGTTGTTCAGTCATTTTATTAAAGACAGCAGAAGAGTTTGTATGCAAAATTCTTCGTTATGTTCTCCAATATTGGCATGTCCTGCAAATTTAGGAAATGACCAAAAAAAAAAAAAAAAGGCGCTGTATAACATTTGGGATTATTGGTTGTGCTTGGACATTAGTGGACTTAGCACCTCACTCAGTGGTCTCAGCATCTTGGAGCATGGGGGAGGACCAGCAAGCCTGGCTTTTAAAAAGCTCCGTCTATACGTGCTTTCGTAATTTCCAGAGCAAAAACCATGTGTTAAATTTCTAATGACCTCTTTTGTCTCTTGCAAATACAGAGTTTTGCCCACACGGTAGAGGCAATACTCAACTTTGGTTTGTGTTGTATCTTCCTTCAGTGTATTAGTTATTTGGTTGACGTGCTAGAAAACTGCGAGCCTAAGAATTAATAAAGGTTATTAGTTACTTTCCATAATAAAATTAGCTGACCTTTAAATAGGAGCATTATACAGGGGATCTCTAAGTGGAAAAATGACAGAATGCATTTTTAATATGGTAGCTATTTCGATTACTAAATTTTACAGTCACAATATAGAAAGTACATGTTGTGATTAAATGTCGATCTTGACTGTATATTTGCAGAGAACAATGGAATAAGTGGAATTTTTGTACTGAAGACAGAGTTTAACCCCTCGGTTACAGTTTCTGCCACTTCTTATATTTGGTTACACTTGAACAATACAGAAAAATGAAGACGCAACTTAATTTTCTAAAAATGAATGTCCTTTGGAACCAACAGCAATGGGAGTTTTCTGTGGTTTTTACTAAGCATGATTATATGCAGATTCCTTGAGTGCTCGAACAGACTGTCTTGGGTTGCTATCAGGCATACGTGATGTACACCCTGTAGCTGGTCACATGCAGTTCACTGTATCAGCGTGCTATTATTTATTAATCTTTCCAGTGTCTGAATTTAGCTACCATTTTAGAGAGACTTGCTAGAAAATACAATATTGCACATGAAGTTTCTGTGCGCACCTTTTGTTTTTAAGTTGGGAACAGGATACACCTCATTTCCAAAGTAGCTGTTAAAGCAAACTTAATCTTTTTTTGTTCTAACACAGGGTTTGTACTAAATAATGACATTATTGATTGTGTCATTACCTAGAAAAGATCTTATAAAGGCTTTAAGGATACTCTATTTCAATTGTTATTTTTGAAACTTTGATAATATATATAATGATTATATTATGGCTTGCATTTCAGGTGAACTTCAGTACAGCAGCACGAGCAAATCTGTAGTTTTTCAGATTTTGACTGGGTCTTATAACATTTGTTGAAATCCTTACAAGATACTCATCTATTTGTAGCATCATATAGGTCTGTCTCCCCATCTGTCTCTGTTTTTCATGACAACGAGGCTCTGGTACGGTTGTTTTTTTTTTTTTTCACTTTAGTACTTATTCATTGAAGCCCACTGTAATGCTGTTTCTATCATAGTTATTTGTCCAACAGCTTTTATTGATCATTTGTGATAAAATAAAGGATTTCTTCATAAGGAGAAATTTTAACCAGCAGTCAGTGAATTTGGTTTAATTAGATTTAGTTTTATACAGTAGGAAAACTAATATAATCAGAATCCATTTATGTACTATTAAATAAATAAATTACTAACCTAATGTAGTGCCAAAACCTAAGGAACATTGAAAAAAAAAATATGTTCTCGCTGAATTATTTTCTGCTAGGCCATATTTATTAAGGAATTCATACTATTTTTATATTTTAAAAGTAAGGGTATGAATCTAAGGTTCAGATTCCCTCCAAATAAATCCTTATTTAACAGGATATCCCTGAGACTTTTTTTTTTCCCTTCAGTATTGGCAGCCTGACTAAAATAGTCTCATCTGGTTTAACTAAAATCTTTGCATTACTTGGCGGTGGTTTCTTTTGTATGTGGTGCTTAGAGCTCATTGAAGCTCAAACGGTACAGGAAATGCAAATCATGCAAATCATCCTCACGCTGACGATGTACAGTGGCGTGATTGAGCAGCAGTACGTATGGCTCGTGGGCTGACCACATGAAAGAAGTCATTTAAAGACCAGATGAGCCCAAGCTGGGTTAAGTTAGACTATGTGTGAGCTTCAAAGCTTATAGAATAGCATCCTTTTTAAAAATAAATTTATTTTATTAATAACACCTGCGCCGAGTTCTTAAACAGTGAGAACGTGTATAGATGAACGTTACATTAAATATATGCCATACTTAAATCAGAAGGGCAAAATTGTTATTTCTGTGGAAATTCAGGTATGCATTCATATTGGTGGAAGTAGACCACAGCCTAATGCACTGCAAAAAAAGTCCAGTTCGTGTTTGTTGTACATAAAAGCCCAACTCTTCTCTGCCTTTCAGGTAAAAATGAAAATAAATGGCAGATAAAAGGGAATTTTGTCTGTGCAGAAGGGCTAAGAACAGGCTTTCTGTAAGTGCTTGAGTGGAGAGAAGAGGGAGGTTGAGTGCTTGCTGCTTCAGATTTCTTGGGTAACTTAGAAAAAAATCCTGCATATTTTTTTCCATACTTCTGAAGAGCTTTTTCTGTAGTTTCAGGGCTGTATCCTTTCAATAAAGCTGAGCCCTCGTTGCGTTGTGTAACTCTGAACCTCGCAGGTGGTGTGGTTGGGAGGGCAACCGTGGTGGGAACCTTGGGCTTCATCCAGTCACTCTTGTGAGATGGACGTGCAAAGACCTGTGGGCACAAGTTGAGTAATGGTAAAAATTGCTAATAGAATAATAAGCATTTTTCATATTAAACTTGCAATAAAAAATATATTTTTAAAGACATTGCTACCTCTTCTTACCATGGGTAATACTCAACGTGGGTGGCTCCTTTGCTTCTGGTAAGAGTCTTATTTCTTACGAGTTTTTTTTTTTTACAGCCCTCATTAGCTTTTCTTTGGTGTTTGGATGTTTTTAGAAGTTGAGATTCATTCAAATAATGTAACCTTCAGAAAGCTGGAAAATGTCAATCTTGAACTGTTTCTATGTAATCTTGTTTAATTTTTACTTGAAACAGTAGCCCTAAGGAGGTCTACGGTGGGACCGGTCAGGACGCTGCACTGCATCAGCCTGATGGATATAATTTTGACTCGGTATTTTTTCACTAGTGCCTTGCTCCTCCTCGCCTTTCTACTAATACACAGGAGCAAGAGAGAAGGAAGGAAGAAATTAAGTTTTTATACTTTATCTACCAGATGTTGCTTCTTTCCCATCAAGTCAATCCACAGATCCTGCATCAGAAGGAGAGAGGGAGATTTCCCATCTCCCCCCCACCCCCCCTTTATTTTAAACCCTAACTATATTCCTTTCTTTAATATCATATATGAAGTCGAGAGGAGCATTTCACCCTCTCGGTGTGCCTGCAGGCTGGGGCAGCTCCCACCGTGCTGAGCACGTACAAGTGGTGGTCGTAGGGCTTAGTGGGGGGTTTTGGGTTGATGCCGGGATGGTTAAGTTCCTTCCTTCTGCGTGGTTGGTTTGTTTATTCATTTCTTCTTAAGAAAAGAAACAAAGGTGAATGAAGGGATGGCATCCTGAAATCATCGCAAGATGCTGGGGAAAGGGACATGGTGAATAAATACAGTTTTCCTGTGCCAGTTTGTAAAGTCATCCCTCACGGGGGATATTCGTGAGATGACTTCTGGCACAGGCTTCTGGGCATGCATTATACGTCCAGCACACACTTAGTATTTTAATAGAAGCAGGAATTTAAATCGCAGATAATAGTAAATTATCTTTTATCCTCAGTGCAAGAAATACCAAGATGCAGGAGCTCACAGACAAAGCAGAAAAGAAATTTTACTACTTGTATCTCTAATAATTTAATGTAATTTAATATCCATTTCAGTGTTTGACAGGAAGTAGAGCTTACTTAAATATTTGTACCGAAGAGCACAGGGCTGTATAAAGATCTTTGAATTTTGAAGTTAATTTGTTTCTTCCAGCAATATATAGAGATATATACAGAAAATTAATCCCATATGATTGTACAGCTACCAGTGCTCCAGAACTTTTTTGGAAATACTTTCCAAAGAACATCTCCGGTCATCTTGACAAACAGCTTGAGTAAAGTTTCCTTTTCAGGAGCCCCTGAAGGGTTTTACGTGTAGTCCAAAGGCATCGCTGGAAAAAATTTATTATTTGGTGACCTTGACTAAAACTATTTCACTTTGCTCAGTTTTTGCAGATATGCAAGCTTGTCGGCCAGCCACCTCGAACAGATTTTTAGCTTTCTGTGACGGAGAGGTGCACGATCTTTTCCCAATTACAAATCAGCTGTTGTCAACAATTTTCCTGGCCGCAGTTTAAATAGCTCAATTCCGAATGCTTCACAGTTTTATGGTGGAATTTGATAGAAGTGGAGAACATATATATGTATACAGTATATATGTGTTATGTATGTGTTGTATATCTGTGTGCATGCATGCAAACATACGTGCATATACATGTACTATCTGTGCCTTAAAATATGGTATCTGAAAATACTGAATCACTATGTACGGTCTCACGAAGATAACATTTTATTTTGGGACATCTGTCAGGTACTGTGGTGAGCAGGGTTCATAAGATACGTAAACAGTGACGTGGTCATGTATGAGTTGATTAAATCACTAGCCCGTGTCACTCTCTTATCTTCGACTCCGGCTTGGGCTCCTGAGTTCTCACTGTGGCACTGGTTCTCTTCATGGCCCTCGATAAGCAAGCTTTGGCCTCAGTTTCTTAATCTTAAAGATTAGAAGGCTTCTAGTATATTCTTCTGACTTTGTTATGTATGACTTCAACCCCCGAGGCGTGTATTTCTCCTGCGTTTTACGGGGGAATAATGGGCATTCAGCACTGGATGCTTTATTTAATGGTAAAAGGAATTCAAAAGTTTCAGGATACCATAGTTGCATATGAGATGTGTTGGGAAAACATAATTTGTAAAAATATCAGGAAGCATTATTATTAGATTATTATTCTGTTACTGCATTTTTCTTGTGTGGGGAAAATCTCAAAGCGCCACGGCATGGGGGTTCAGTTTGCTTACTCGGGGAATGCATCCGTCTTTTAAAAATTGACTTTAATGTGACTGTAAATGACTGGTGTAGTTGTTAACCCTGCAAAACTTTCAGCCAGGAGCTGCAGAAGAAAAATGGGCAAAAGGCTTCAGCTTCAGAACTGTCAGATTCTCTCACAAGTTTAACTTATTCTTTTTTTCTTTGAATTCTCTCCTATATGCCTCTGTTCTTGTATTGGTCCCCTGTGTCCCATGTCAGGAGCTCCAAACTGCCTTACCCGAGCTGCAGAGCTGAGACCCGTTTTTTCCCTTTTCTTTTGCTGGTGGCGTTATAAATACAAACCTGTTAGGATAACGTGAAATGAAATGATAGGACATCAATACAGATTACACTTAAAATCGTGTTATGTAAATGGAAATAAAACAGGTTATGGTATATGCCAGGCATGATGCAATTTTTACTTAATAAATATATGACTGAAAGGTTACATTCAATCCAAACGCTCCCTTTGTGATCTTTAGCCATGTTTGTAGAGAAACCTCTCTTAAAGCACTTAAAGCTTAATTCAGAACAGACAAAACAATTATTTTTTGAAAGTCTGATGAAATATGTTTGGCAGCTTTTGAATTTAGGAGAGTGTTTGTCTCACTTCTTTGAAATCTCATTTCAGTCGGTCATTCAGCCATTTCGGTGTAATTGTTCAAATCTGGTAGTGAGTGTGGGCTTTGCTGAGTTAAAAAATAATCTAATAAGAAAGTCTAGTGGCTGAAAATAGTGTGTAATACACGAAGACTGAATTTTTCCTTATTGCTGTGCTTTTGAATATTGGTCTACGGGCTGTCCCCATGGTTTTGGTGAAGTGCTGGTTGATAAATATCTCCATGTAGGGGAGATGGGCTTTTTTTTTTTACCTACCAGTACGTGGGGCTCTCCTGCAACCTCTTTTTTTGTGGTCTCGGTGACTGAGCATCACCTTCTGCCTGCGAGAGATGCTGGAGGAGCAGCGTTGAATGCCCAGCAAGATGTTGCAGTGGTCACGGTCACTCAGGGCTAGTGAGTAGCTCATATTGTCTCATGCTAATATTTGAGAAATCGTTATGATACTTGATGTTGATCTAAATAGACAAATCAGAGAACCTCTCTCCCGGAGACTTCTGACTAGTATGCTGTGACATACCCTCTCTTCTAATGGCTCTTTCTCATTTAGTTTATTACACAGATATAGATATTAGATACACAGGTCTGGAGGCTCTTAGGCATTAAATACTCTTATTTTAATTTCTTAGGGAACAGAAGTGTCACTTTATCTTCTGTAAGTATGCATGATGTACCTTTATGTGCCAATGTGTGGCTATTTCGTATAGGAAGAGAAGGAAGAAGATTGACACTGCACAACATAGTGTTAGAGTTGAACTACTGCATGAACACAGAGCAGAAACATTTAAATTGTAGTTCTGATTGGCACTTCACTGATCACATTGAATAGTTTGCTCAGCTTATAATATGGCAGGGAAGTTGCCACTATGCCGCAGCAACAAATATTATAGAAGTGTGAAGGGCAGTTGTGAGAAATAAATATTTGCACTTTATTTTTTTTTTGTAATATTTGATTAAGTTACGGGTTTTTTATATATGTATATGAAGGAGTATGCGCTTTGTGAATATATATTAAAATCACTAAGTTATTCCTAATGTTCTGTAGTGCTGCCTGCTCCTGACAAACATCTGATACGCATCATATGCCTCTAAAAAGAGAAGTTCCTCGAGCAAAATATCCTCATGAAAACAGGTTGGAGATACTCACATTCTCTCGCTCGCTCTCACTCGCATGTTACATTTTGGCACGTTGTAGAAGCAGGTAGCATATCTACTACCTGCTGTTGAAAGTGTTGAAGATAGATACTGAATTATTTATTCCATCTTCTGCACTATCCAAACTCGTTTTGGGTAGTTTGACACATCTCGGTCTTCCATATGGATACTTCATGGTGACAGAGTTGCCAGCTGCTCAGGTTTTATGACAGTCTGAGTTTTTTCGAGGACTGTATTAGTTTTCTGGGAAGAATCCTGCTTTTCCTGAGGTCCCCATTCGTAGGCAGTAGTTATGCCTTGGGTTGATGCTCTGCAGTGGGAGTTTTTGGGGAAAATTAGCTACGAGAGCATTAGCTTCCACAAAAATATTTTTTTAAAGGACTTGATGTTTATAGATTGCGCGAGATGAAATCGGAGCCATGGGATATAAGAAAAATGTGAAATCCATTTGCTAAGAAAACTAAGTCCCTTTTAGTGATAGTCTTCAAATTTGTAAAAAACTGTTTAGATATCAAGGTGCGTAAAGCAACATGCAAACCAGCCTGAAACGTTTTGGAGAATAGGACTTTCGGGGCACTTGGAATGTAAAACTGCTAACCGGTCTGCTAAGACCCTCCTCAACTTCTCTGTGATTGTGCGGAGTGAGTGGGGCTTCTGTTGTTTTAAAATATAAAATGTGTAAACCTGAAAATTGGGGGGAGATTTGAGTTTTGAGTTTGCCAAAACTTTTTAAAATAAAGGAAAATCAGTCGTTGTTTTACTCTGCCATTCATTCATTCGAGCATCTGTTCATATAAACCTTTTTAAGGGAAACTCTCACTATTTTGGTGAGTTTGTGCTGCACTGAGTTTGATTCCCCTTCAGTGGTATAAATCAGTCTCGCTTGCAGGGAGGTCCATATATCCATGACATTGACTGTCTCTTCTGTGTCATCCTGGATCCAAACTGACACCAGGTGATGTGAAGTAGCGGACCTCAAAGTTTGTTGTTCAGACTTGCTACTGGATAGTAGTGTTGTTATGTGTAGTCTTAAGACTTCTCCATGTTGCTACAACCTCTTGGGCATATTGCATTTTTTCCTGCCAGTCATTTGACATGTTTGTTTTTTCTCCAGAGTTGGACAGATAAGATACCCAACGAAATGAATTTGCGGACTTTAGAACAATAAATAATGCTATTTAAATGTTACCTAATTGAGTAGAACATCAGTTTTACAAGTCGTCTTGTTTAAAAAAGTCTTTTCACTGTATCACTACATCCTGTGTATTTACCCTCGGTGAATTTGTTGCCTTCAGACACTGTCCTTTCTTTTTCTCCGTCCTTTCCCTGTCCTTTCTCCATCCTTTCTCCATCGCAGCATATATTTGGGTGGAGTTAGTCCATACATCTCTCACAGACTACTCAGCAGTGGCTCCTTTTCACTAGTGGGTTATTCTGATTTGCTTATGTTCTGCTCTAATGAGATGTCTTCGCTTGATTCTTTAATGCTGACAGTGTGAAATCCGAGTGAGGAAGGTGATGTGGATTCATGGCTTTCTCCTTCCCCCCCATCACCGCAGCTATAGCTGCTTGGTCTCGACCTCTCCCTTCGTGGAAACAGAGAGGACGATGTAGCCCATGGTGAACAATCTGGCCACTAAAGTAAAAATGTGCATCTGTCAGTAATTAATTGAAGCCAAATTTAATTACAAATCAGGGAAAAAAATAGTACCACACACTTAATAAAATTCAAGAAGCTTCAGTGCCATTGCCTAAACCCCAAAGCAATCCAAACAAAATATTCCCCCCTCAAACGTCTAAAAGTCTTATCTGTGAGAGAGTCTCTTTCAAGCTTACTTCTTGACGTTCAATAGAAAAGTAGTTCTGATTAACTGTTTTCACCACCTTTTCGGTATCTTTTTGAGTTAAAGGTCATTGAAAGTAGTGGTGTGTGCTTAAAGCTAGTTCGTAACCAATTGTGTCAGCTGGGGCTCTGGCTCCCAAAATTGGATTGTAAGGTTGGATTGCATGTAAATATTCCGATCAGCTATTTGAGAAAAAAAATTCGGGAAGGAATTGAGAGAGAACCCAAATAATTTACAAATGAAATGATACATTTCTGTAACCTCTTGAATATTCTAAAGGTGAGAGATTTGCTGTGATTCAGCTTCAGCCCCGTTCCAGTTTTGCTGGATAACGTCAGTGAGGTCAGCAGGTTGAGACGGGAGGCTCTCAAGAGCTCTACCCATGGTCCTAACAGGGGTCTGAAAATCCGGGTGGCAGGAGGAGACACAGGGAAGGGGTGGGACGTGCAACAGTGGGGCTGGAAACGCAGCCCCTTTCTACTCCGGCTGTGTCAAATAGCAGCTGTGCGTGCAGAGAGTTGAGTTTTCTTTGGGGTATGGGGTGTATGAGGAAGGGGAAAATGCATTTGATTTCCAGGCAGTAAATTCCTTTGGAAAACGTCACTTAAGGTCTGTCACAGTAGGAACAAGAATTTCAACTATAGTCCGAAATAACATACTATAAAATGAGGGAGGGAGAACGTACTTTTAAATCAAAATATTAAAAAGGGATTGGCAGTATGAGTTCAAACAAGCTATTCATTTCTACTGTATTTTAGCATACGAGACAAACCCCAAATCCAAAACTATTGAACTGATAGCAGCCATGAATATTTATCACTGTGTACTATATGTACATATAGTAATTACAGCAAGAGGAAAAAATATTTTGCTTTACAATTAATATTTGTGAACATTTATGAAAGTACATAACAAATAAATAAGACAAACACATGGCCTAATTAAGATGAAAGGCATGACAACCCTTGTGATTTGTTCTGAAAAGTAAAGACCGTTAAAATAGTAAGACTTAATTATTTCTGTAAACATTTCAAATTATGCTCTATCTAGAAAACCTTAATTTATGAGCTCTATTATAATATCTATAAGCATTTTTGACACTTGTACATTCCATGTCAAAAAAATTATTGTTAATTTATTATTTATTATCTGTATACTGTCATATATTATCGCTTATTAGTATTTATTGTTCAGAAATTCAGAGTCATCTATTGTTTAATGGGAAATGGAAAAGCATTTTCTATCTGATTGCAATTTGTGTATTCTTGGTCTAGTGGTAAAAATGCAACTTCTGCAAGCTGATCATATAAAAATGTATGTAATAATAAAAATAACTGGTCTGTTTAACGTTCCAGGCATTAATAATTCTATCTGATATACAGTTTACGTTTGAAAAATTACTTAAAGCCAAATCCCTGGACTTGTCGGACTTGCTGGGTTGAAATCGAGGAAACTGTATGATGGAGGAACCAAAGCCCTCAGGTTTGATCTTGAGGTGCTTGAAGACACCATCGTCTTTGAAGCCCTTGTTTCTCAAGGTGGATATGTCCATGGTCACACCTCTTGCCTTTTCCTTGACCTTTAAGGAGGCAACGTAGCAGAGCAGTGTTCGGTACTTCTTATCCCAGTCATGCTTGCCTTCACCAGGAGGGTGAGCTGCTCCTAGTCTCACCGCAAATGCTTTCCCTAACGGCTCCTGTTATTTGCTACAAAATTTGGGTTGGTTTCTGATCAATTGGAGAAAATGTAGCTATCGGCAGTGGCATGACTGTGTTCTGTGTTTTACGGTTATCGATGACGACTTGTTGGGTCGTAGTGCCTCTGTGGTCTCTGGTGGCACCCTGACTTCGCTCTGCTGAGCGCACAAGAACCGTGCCCAGAATAAAACCGTAATTGGGGTAAAAATATGAGGGTTTAAGACTCTGCCGTATGACATTAGGCCTCCTAATTGAAATTTCAAGAAAAATAAATGTATTTATAGGTACGGTATAATTTGGGGCTTGGCGAGAGCAAAGCGGTCAACGCCTTGTGAGACGTACGGTGGGATTTGATGCCTCCAAGTGCTCAAGGTTTTAGTTCTAGATTGGTGCAAAAACACTTCAAGCCTCACACTCCCCTCCTGAAGGAGGGGTGAATGTCAATTCAGTCAGTGCTGTCTAACGAACAGTCTTTTTTTTAGTACCTGTATCCCCCTAAAAGGCTCATATTTGTAGCGAAATCCAGATCTAACTCTGTTTCATTGTAATACTGCACCTGGAAAACCTGCCGGATCTACAATCATAAACTCATTTTACTGCCAATGTGGTTGTTTTGCAGCAGGGACTTATGACCTTGGATTTCATTTGCAGTGCAGGACAGTCCCTGTTGCTGCTGCAGGATCGTACACTACAGTATTCCTCCTTTTCCAGGGAGAACTGGGTTACCTGTGCTGCGATGCAAACAGTGGCCACGTCCGTCAGTCATAGAATCATAGAATCATAGAACCATTGAGGTTGGAAAAGACCTCTAAGATCATCGAGTCCAACCGTCAACCCAACACCACCATGTCCACTAAACCATGTCCCTAAGCGCCTCATCTACACGTCTTTTAAATACCTCCAGGGATGGGGACTCCACCACTTCCCTGGGCAGCCTGTTCCAATGTTTCACCACTCTTTCAGTAAAGACATTTTTCCTTACATCCAATCTAAACCTCCCCTGGTGCAACTTGAGGCCATTTCCTCTCGTCCTATCGCTTGTTACTTGGGAGAAGAGACCAACACCCACCTCGCTACAACCTCCTTTCAGGGAGTTGTAGAGAGCGATGAGGTCTCCCCTCAGCCTCCTTTTTTCCAGGCTGAACAACTGTCCTTCATACTGGCAGAGCTTCTGCCAGACAGAGGGAATGTTCCAGTACAAATCAGGTGGTTTTAAACTCGCTTTGTGCTGTAAGCCTGGTGAATCGGGGAGTTCAGGCTCCATATCCATAGATACATAAATATGCCCTGTGTGGTGTCCCAAGAGGAAGGCAAAATGTGTTTTTAGTTAAGTTGCATGGGAATTTAATTGAAAGATTTAGGGCAATGCCATAAAAGAGTAAATCGCGGTTACGTGACACAAAGATTTATAAAGCAAAATAAAAATACTTTAGCACCTTTACTTTTATAATTTGCTTGATAGAAATGGAAACCTATAGTAGTCATTTTGTCTGCCATAATTAAAAAAAGTAAAGTTTTTTATATTTTACAGCTTTTCAGTCCTTTGGAGTAAAATAACGGGGAAGACAATAGCAAAGGTCAGAGCGTTCTCCAGACACATCGTGGCTCTGAACCTGCAAGCACGCTCAGCTTCCTTCCCATGAATATTTGTATGAATTAAGCACACGCTTAACTTAATTCACATAAGTAGTTCCTCAGAAGTCAGAAGGACTATTAAGTGATTCAGATTAAGCACAAGCTTAGCGTAAGACCGGGGCTTGTGTGGATGGTGGCCCTGAAATTTGGCCAGCCTCCAAGGCAGCGATGCTACTGCATGTGTGATGGTCCTGCTCTGTGCGAGAAGGTCACTTGTAACACAGAAAAATACTTGGGGATATTTCGGAGAGGAGGGCTAGGGCAGTCGTGTTAGAAATGTGACCTTCAACGCAGGTTTTGTGACGATTTGCACGCTATTGAAGAGTACTGTATATATTTATTATATGTTGTAGCGTTGATAGGTCTAGATAAGAATACCATAATAGCAGTTGAAATGTGGGGGGGGGGTGTGAGATGGTAAGTTAATGATGTAGCTGTTAATTTGAATTTAGCAGACGTTTTAAATATAGGTTTCTCTTACAGAGACAAAAGTTGCAATTTAAAGCTCTTTGGTGGTCTAAAACCAGCTTAATTCTCTAGTAGCATGGTAATAAGTACTAATCCAGCTTATACAGTGATTGTAGTATGTCATGTTTGTGAAAGATTGCCTAACTCTGCTTTCTCTGGGTTTTATGTTAATTTTTTTAAATTAAACATAAAACCTTATAACATCTTTATGCTGAGATAAACTGTTCAATTTAACTTGTGCTCAAGCAGCAGCTGTCAGGAATTATCATGTTTCGAGCGTTCTTGCCATCACCTTGTGTCTCTACCTCCCGGATACACTCCGTGGGATGATAAAGCTCACCTTGTTAGCATTTATTACTTAAATAATGACCCGAGGTAAAATGAAAGTTGATGTCACACGGAATGACAACTGACATATATTTATGTCGCATGTTACGTTATAATAAACTTTCCTTTCTTCCCCTTGTAATAGGTGTTAAGTGGAAATTCACTCCAGCATATCCTCCAGTGCCCTGCGTGAGTCCATTAGCCACGTACGTGGCTGCTCTGTGGGCATGTTCGCGGGGACTCGTGCTGTCAGGTGTTATTTAAGCTCGTAATGCCGGAGAAATTGGTTATCGCTGGTAGTTAGCAGCTTTTATGCCGGTAAAGAAACAAGTATAAGAGCACCCCATATCTGTTGGGTTAAATTCTGGAAATGCTGTGAAGTAACGGAAGCGAATCAAGAAGGGTGTTTCCTAATAATATTACCACTTAAATGGTTTTGGGTTTATTATTTTTTTTTCTGTAAAAAACATGAGCAGTGTCATTTCAGGCTCTAAATCTGAATGTGCTAGTAATCGCCACAGTTTTCTCTTGACACTGGCTTATTGATGGACTGGGCAGTGACAAGCGATCTGCTTGTTAATTGAGTCTTATCCCTTCCCATTTACAGTGGAGAAAATTTGGGTCTACCTCTGGCAAGCTTTCCAAGTTTTCGGCCTTTCTTGCCTTACTGGAAGCCAGCCTCCGGCTCTCTCTAATGATGCTA
Source organism: Aptenodytes patagonicus (assembly GCF_965638725.1). NCBI lineage: Eukaryota > Metazoa > Chordata > Aves > Sphenisciformes > Spheniscidae > Aptenodytes > Aptenodytes patagonicus. The sequence goes on along the minus strand of NC_134954.1, from coordinate 71,895,260 downwards.
TTGAATCTCCCGGTTTATCTAAGCCGGTACTGCAAACATTATTTTCCTTTCCTGTGGATTTGACCATCTTTTTTTCATATTCCTCTTCTAGTTATTCCTTTGTCCATCTGAGCAAGTTCAGATATTTCAGAGCTACACGGTTTTGTCCAAGCTTAAATCTTGGATCTCATTTCTCGTCGTGCTCCCCGTTGCCCTTTTCTCTCCAGTCGTCATGTTAACCTTGGCACCCCCACTGTCTTCTCTTTCCACTCTTGCTTTTGTGCCTTGCTCTTTGCTGTTTCCCATGTTTTCAATCCCAATGTGCCATCTCTTTTTTTTTCTCTCTTCGTTCAAATGCAGCCAAGTTCATAGACGCTATCCCACATCAATTCAGTTTTCTTCCTAACTCATTGCAGAAAGAGGTTTTCTGAAAAATCAGTGAAGGAAAGGATAAGCTATAGTGCAATCCAGAAATAGCCAAAGTTTTGCCGAGCAACCATTTCATCTCATTTCTGAGATCTGGCGTATGTTTTCTCCTGTTTGTATTTTTCTTTGTCACTTTAGTGCTAAACTCGCAGCCGTCTCTGAGCAGGGGTATTGCATCACCCGTAGGAAGTTTTCCTGCCCCTGCTTCGAGTCTGGCACCCAGGTCGTTTTGAGGTCCGGAGGTTATTACTCTTTGTGACAAATAAGCGATGACTTAGGTAAAACTGTTTTTTCCTCTTAGTACGGCTCATAATAAACCCGAGCTCGTATCTTAATTGGCATTCTGTTTGACAGTCCCTTTAGAACGATCAAATATTTGATGAACATTCATCTCTTACTTTCGTAAGCCTTTCAGATTAGCATTGACTCAGGTTGATGAAGATGGATACAGGATCTGTTCTCTAGGAAGTGTTTGTTCTGTAGACACAGATTATCTAAGAATGGTGTGTGTTGGCATAGGTGCTATTATGATACATATATGGCTATTTGGGGAAGTTCATGAGTTTTAAGGTTGACAGCCAGGATCAGAAGTTTTTAGTATTAGTGATGTCGGTTTGGCAGTAATCTTGAACACAAAATCCATGTAAAAATAGGAAGAAGAGGAATAAAATGGGATAAAGAATAGGAAGAATAGGAATAAAAATAGGAAAAAACAGGAAAGATCTTAAAAGGATTAAACATTGCATAAATCAATTCTGAATGTGAAGATGGTGGATAGCAAAAAAAAAAAAAGTCAGAAACATGCTATGTTGAAAAGTAGTTTATTAAAGCTGAATGTTTTACGTGCAATAAATACCTGGTCTCAATTTTTTTTTTAATTTTTTTTTTTTAATTCCTTATGATGAGAAATGTATAACACAAACGTCTACGGCTCTGCAGGTCCCCGTAGGTTCAGGATTCAGTTTGCTTGAAAGCAGCGTTAGCCAGGGGACAGGACATGCTGGCATACTTCTGGTGAAATGCAGGGAAATCTGCCACTGGTTACGGTAGGGTCACAATTTCGGATTACACATTTAAATACATTCATTTTCTGATAGCCTGGTAAGTTATTCGAGGCTAAGATAGCAGCTTGTTAGTGTTGTTTGTGCCTGCTTTATATGATTGAAGGCTGTGTGCAGTGTTGTAGACTGTGGAATAGCAGGAGTGCTACGGCAGTACTGGGGTGCAAGGGTAGAAACAAGATTTCATTATAGAGGAATACCTAATAAAAATGTGAAAATAAAAAAAAGAAAAAGGGTGGGGGAAAAAAACAGACCATACTAGATAAGTGCACTGCATAAATCAAAAGGGTTTATGTCATAAGATGAACATGTGCCATTCCTGCTCATATATTGAATTTCAGTAGTTGGTTGCATAAAGAAGTAAAGTGTAATGAAACTGGCAAGCAAAGTATTCCCTAGTCAGCCTTATCTTTGTTCCATTTGTCCTTCAGATACAGCTTTTCTTGCCTTTTTCAATAAAATCCATCCGGCTTTTTTTATTTTGCATCTCTCTGTAACCGAGCTGGGAAGACCAATGAGATTCGGTGCTTTTCTAGTTGGGTTCTTAGCAGCTGCTTTTTAAGAGATCAAAACTTCGAATGCTGCTACATGGTATTAAGGCTTAGCTATTGATGTGTCCCTATAGGGGTTATGTTTTTCTTGGGGAGGGTGGGGAGAAGGGGAAGGGGTGACCCCTGCGAGCATGCTCACAGACAGTAAACACTGCTCTCCTTGTTTTCCAGGATCCTTTTTGCAAGCTCGGTGCTTAACCTGGCTGAACTCGCTGCCCTCCGCCCTGACCTTGGCAAATTGAAAAAGGTCCTCTACTTCCATGAGAATCAATTGGCATATCCTGTCCAGAAATGCCAGGAAAGGGATTTTCAGTATGGATACAACCAGATTCTTTCATGGTAGGTGTTTCTCGCACCGCTCTGTGTTATTTAAGGTGTCCTTCTGTCTACAGCCTTGCAGCATCGTAAGCCGGAGGAGTCCTCCTCCGTCTAAATGGTGACCCTGTAGCAGACCGAGGTACCAGCAGAGTCCCGAAGAGAGGCTGATGAACGTGTTGCGGCAGAAACAGTTTGCTCTATAAACTCATCTCAATTTCTTGTATAAAGTCCGTCGATGCTATATTGGGCTACCATGGCGTACCCGTTAGCGGTGTGGGTTTTGACCTGTCTCGTGGCCGTAAGCGAGATGCTTTGTTTCACGGATGCTTCGCAAAGCCGCAGCTAATCGGCTCTTGCTTGGCCATAGCCTTTACTGCATCCGACTGAAATTATATAGAGGGTTTTAGGGAAATAAACAGAAATTAAAATGTACTGCAGCACTTTTCTTGTGAAGAGAGGGCAGTAAACATACCAGATAAATCCTTATATTTCTTTCATCTAGTATTCAGAAATTGTGCAGTGCTAAAATACCCAGACGTTTTAAAGGCTGCAGTCCTTTATTGTTGCTAAAAACAAATGTATTTCTCGAATCTGAGTTAATGAAAGAAGTTAATAACAGCCACACTGAAAAGCTTTGTGGTTAGGCACTGTACAGACCTAAGTGAAACAGCAAAACGCAGTTGTTTTGAACTGAAATAAATTCATTTCCATCATCTTTCTCACCTATCTGTTAGTAGGAGACTTATTAGGAGTAGGGATTGAGCATTTTAAGGTACAAGTTAAGCTTTTGCATCTTTATAATACAAGCCAGTTGATACTGAGATTTCTCAAATAATGATCTGTGTATACGCTGGCCATTCTGTGGCTGCTTCTGCCGCTGCATTTGCAACATGTTTCACTTACTGAGCAGTAAAGATGGGAAAGTATAGTGAAAGATGTTTTGAAAACAGAAGCGGCCATTTTCAGATGCTGTAACAAAAAGATGTATTTTTTTTTTGGCACTGGCGCAAGGAATATTTTTTTTGTATATATTTTGCTTTATTATGGCAGTTATTTTTCACACATCTGTTGTAAGCTGACAAACATTTAGCCTCAAAATATGCATTTTTAAGATAATAAAAGTATCGTCTTTTATTAGGAAAAAAAAAAAAAGATGTTTTGGAGATGATTAAAATTGGAGCACTTTGAATCTCCAGGTTGGTGCTTTGGATAATTAGGAAAGAGATTTTTTTATTATTATTATTATTTTTTTCCTCCCTAGTGTTTCTATAGAGTTTATGTAATAAAATCACACTTTTCAGTGATGGCTGAGATTCCTTTTAGCTGCTCAGGCAGCGATGGTGACGGGATCTTTCCAAATTGCCAGTGATATGCAGAACCTCTAGGAAAAAGTTGGGCGGAGGCGACGTCATGTCATCGTTAAATCAGTGCAGAAAAGATGACGGGGGTCGTTTGTACAAAAACGAGGAGATCAACGGGTTAAAAACCATAGGTGGGGAAGAGGGTGGGGTTCCAGAAAGCATTTCAGCTCCTGCAGCCTGCTTGAGAAGGTTTCTTTCTCTCTCTCATGGTTTTTTTGGGGTTGTTTTTTTTTTTTTGCTTTTCCTGCTGACTCCTGCTGCTTTGATGAGCAGTGTCAGTTCTCTTTCTTGACCAGACAGCAGTGAGATGCGGTGAGGATGAATGACAGCCTCTCACCTCAAATATACTTTTCAGCAGCCTGGTGACTTATGAACGCGTGTCCTCAGTGTATCTTGTGACCCATAGGTCTGTATTACAATATATAACGTATTGAGAAAACCAACCGGCCATAAAGCATTTCTTACCTCCGTTAGCGTTGCGTGTTTGCCAGTGTAGCTAAGATTGTGTCAGCACTTCCAGGATAAACTTCCAGATATTTCAGGTTTTTTGATAGCTTCTCGTTTTCTCCAGGCTGACTCTAAGCAGAGAAATAATACCTACATTATCATTTAACTACACCTTAAAATTATTGATCCGGTTGATTTTAAAACACAGCAGTAAAGAACAAAACATTGCGTTAATATGCCAAATTTTTTCAAACTTTTTTTTGGTACTGTGTGCTATGTATATTATATATATATTTAGTGAATTTACTTTTAATCAGGATTATGTCCGCATAGGTTAAAATAACATTCTGTTTCTCTAGTATCCTGCTACCTGACTTACTTGGTCAGTCGAAGGTAGGTTAACCGAAGGTAAGTTGTCTTTCAGGACGAAGGATTATTTCTAAGGAATTTTCATTTTCTTCCAAGTTTACTTCTACAAAAGTCATGTAACAGTGGGCCTTATCTATTTATAATACTTTTAAGAGATAATGGCAGTAATATTATTCTTGCCATTTTATGAACAAAAAGTGATCCACAGATAGAATAGGATGTGCCTCTTTAGATTAATAATAGTAATATATTACTTAGTTAAAAAAAAAAGTTAAAAAATATTTCAAAGAGTGAATAGACAGAAATCAAGACATTTCTAATATAGGTACATATGCTACTCCTAAGTCACGTGAAAAGGCTGATTTTAATCAGCATTCTGCTTGCACCTTTTGTTTGTTTATGAGAATATGTATCCTATTTCCATTGCATTTAAAATGATTCTGTTCCTTTCGCAGCAGCAGTACATTCATTAATCTTAACCACTTTTTACAGTTTGGTTGCTGATGTTGTGGTGTTCAACTCTGCTTTTAATATGGAATCGTTTCTCACATCCATTGGAAAATTTATGAAGCTGATTCCTGACCACAGACCTAAGGATTTGGAAAAAATAATCAGACCGAAGTGCCAAGTTCTTTATTTTCCAGTCAGGTTTCCTGATGTGAGCAGGTCAGTACATTTTCCATGTCATAAATTGCCTCCAGTCTGTCAAAACTCTCTATTTATGGTGACGTTCTAACTAATCAGCTAAAGCATCATTAATGAAAGAGTTTGATAATATGCAAAATCCTCTAATTGATAAATGTATTTCAATAATCAGAGTCTATTCAGGCAGCGTCTGATCTGCCGAGCCTGTCCTTAGTGCGTCGTACAAACTTGCATCGTTCAGGATGAGTGATTTCCCACTTGTTTTAGTCTTTAAGGAGTTGCCTGCTCCTCAGCTCTGTATATATTTGTACAGGGGAGGTCAAGGAGGAGAAAGAAATGCTAGGGAACAGTAAAAGTGATAAGCCTGTAGTCAAGAAGCTATATTTCCCTTGGTGTGTTGCAGTGGGGTTTTATTCCCTCCTCCCTCCCCTACCTCTTCTTTTATTGCTTTCCAGGTAGGCGAAAAGCATCCCAGTAGCAGGGAGCGGACTTGCAGATGTTGGCATTATGTGCAGCGGTAGTTGCTCTTCAGTCTTCCTCGGTTACGCTGAAGGACGTTTTTTATTACCCTCTTTTCAGAGCCCGTCTTGAAATTAGTGGTGGGTTATGTGGCTCAAAGGGAACATTCGCTAGATCCTTTTCACTTTTGATTAAACCTGGCACAATTGTTTTTCCTGTTATAAGGGTTTCTCCTCCCACCGAACAGGAACTTTGCTTCAATGGGACCGGTACTAAATAGAGTATGATTTTGCAATTTGATTATACTCTTAAAACCAACACGATGCTGGGTACATTTCCTTGCTGAAATAATGACTCTGCAAGAGTCCGGCTTTTGATCTGCTAATACTTGAGATCTTTGTCCCTGACCAGCTTGTACTTACAGTTTTTTCAAAGGCTAAATATACATTTGTGGTAGTTTGGGGTAGAGAGATTTGTAGTACAGGAGCTGAGGTCGTGCACTCTATCGAAGTTTACGCTGCAAGGTTTGCATTTCAGTATCTTGGAAAACTTTATATTCTAAAACGCTGATGCAAATCGTTTAAAAGTCAATGTCTAAAGTTAAGTCTTTGAACCGATGTTTTTGGCAGGTGGGTTAAAATCCTCCAGTGTTCCTTAGGGTCTTGGCTGCCTGGATGGCGGTGGAGATGAGTACCTGTGTATCTCTGAGGATCTACTATTGCTTCTCAGAGACCATGTTTTTCAGGAGTGAGGGAATGCTGCGAATGCTTAGCATATTTGATATTGAGCCGTTTTAAAAGGGTCCCGTGGTTTTTTGGCATACCTTAGCAAGTCATGTGGCCCAAGCCTAGTTTTGGAGATGAAGTTGTGATAACCCTGTCTCATATATTAAATCAGCTCTTTTGGACCTGTCAGCCCTGGCAGATGGGGTCAAACGAGACCTGACAAATGAGTCTGAAGTTATACGCACAGTGATCGTTTGTCCAAAGCAGAAGGTGATTAGGTAGGTAAAATCAGGAGTCTGCTACCCAAACTGGTCAAGTGGGAAGATCTCACATCATAGTGTGTGCTCTTCTTAATGTCCTGCTCTTGTATTAAACCTCATCTCACAAAGCAGGACACCTTTCACGTTTTCATCGTGGTCATTGCACCTGAAATTATATCGAACAGCTACTTTCAGCAGTGATGGACAAAATTAAGGTGTTCATAAACAACTGTGTGACTGTGCAACTTTCTCAGCGGAGTAATTAGAAACACAGATTAATATCAGCTTTAGTATTTCTATTATATATTTTATTCAACAACTAACTCTAGATGTAAGTCCTGGGGTTTTGTTGTTTCTTTTTTAGACAAAGCCCAATATCATCACAGAAAAAAAAGCAGAAGAAGGGACTGCTTCTGCATAACTCTGAAGTTCTTTGGGTTTTGACCTTCAGCTGCAGCCAGTATTTACTATTTCTTTACAAGATCATGTTTTAAATAATGTTGAACGCACCTGTGGCAATTGAATGCTGTTTTTTAATTTTGACTGTATTAGTATAGTGACTGAATGGAAATTGAGGAGAAAAAGGTTAAGAAAAATTGTGGCCAAGCTAAAATTTATAAAGCAAGCTCTTAGCCCAGAGTGTTTTTCAAGTTATTTTCAAATGGTAATTTGCTTTATCCAAACCAAACTCATACAGTGTAAGTAAGTGATTATTTGCATGACTGACAATCATTTCAGTGCCTGCAGTCTTTTTAAAATGCATAATTTTGCTGAGATGTTGGGAAAATATTTAAAAATTCTGAAGGCAAAATAACTAGGGTGATTTTTTTTTTTCTTTACTTTGACCTCTTTTATTTTGCGTGTGAACCTCTCAGGGTGTGTTTGTGTCTTAAACGTAATCTTCATTTGGATTTGGGAGAGAGTTGATCTAAGAAATCATCCTCATGCGTGTGATGGTGATTTTTTAAAGATTATTTTAGATTAATATTGTAATTGTAGGGCAAAATAAAATATATCTGACCCTTGATCAAAGCCAGTGAAATAAAGGAGCATGTCACATGAGTTAATCCTGTAACGTACCTACCTTTTAATGTAATTACTGTAGATGATGGTACACAAACTAGCACAAGCAGCATAGTAAATGATCGTTTAAGAGTGAAGGTGTAATGGTGGAGGATACCCTAGGAAATACTTGTGAGTACTATTAGAGGTACCATTATACGTGTGTAATGTGTATTTAAATATTTCAGATGGGCATCTAATCACTGCTTTCCTACTTGTGCGAGGCAGTTATCGATGCTTTTTTAATATTCTTCTTTTTAATAAATATTTGTCATAAGGGCACATATTGGTGTTCCCGGGGCAAACAACCAGACTGTGGTCCTTATCTGGCAATGAGAAGAGATGAAAGGATTTGAGGATTTAGCAGAAAAAGAAATTTACTGACCTAATCCTCCTGTTTTCTGGTTCTGACAACGACTAGCTTCCATATTGTAGCCTGTGGTGCCACGGCTACTCCGTGTATATTCATCCTCTATAATTTCTGACTTTGAATTCTCCTCTTCATACATTCTGTTGAAGTATATTATGTAGAAATATGTATCGGACTACTTCTAAGCTTGGAGACAAAAAAACCCTCCAAGTTAAGGCTGTCACTTCATAGGTATTGCAAAGGATGTAGACCAGTAGCTGATCTTATGTGCCATATGTGCTGCGTATCAGACTGGGGTCTTATAACACAGTGAATTAAATTCATTGTAATTCACACTTACACTGTCATTGGCTTAATTTCAGTATATTTTCTATTGTAATGTAAATAAAATCCTAAATTTTTTTTTTCCTACACAATCAATAAAGTCTATTTTGATATAATCTGTTTCCACTTTTGCACTGGAAAACTATGGTCCAGGAGGAAAATCCCCTTTCTACTGATGTTGTCTCTGGTACTCGCATCTCCAAATGCCAGCAGACCCTGCTGGAACACCTCTGGAAGGCCTTTGTTGATATTTTGTATGAATTCTCTCGGCCCATCTGCATCCATACTGTCTGTGGCAGTCAGCAAAGCGGGGTCAGATTTAGGTACTCTTTGGAATTCATTTCAATGAAAATTGTAATACAGATTTTGGTTATTGTCATGGTTTAACCCCAGCCGGCAACTAAGCCCCACCCAGCCGCTCGCTCGCTCCCCCCCCGGTGGGATGGGAGAGAGAATCAGAAGGGTAAAAGTGAGAAAACTCGTGGGTTGAGATAAAGACAGTTTAATAGGTAAAGCAAAAGCCGTGCACACAAGCAAAGTGAAACAAGGAATTCATTCACTCCTTCCCATCGGCAGGCAGGTGTTCAGCCATCTCCAGGAAAGCAGGGCTCCATCATGCCTAACAGTGACTTGGGAACGTCCCCCCTCTTCCTTCTTCTTCCCCCAGCTTTATGTGCTGGGCATGACGTCATATGGTGTGGAATATCCCTTGGGTCAGTTGGGGTCAGCTGTCCCGGCTGTGTCCCCTCCCAGCTTCTTGTGCCCCCCCAGCCTGCTCGCTGGTGGGGTGGGGTGAGAGGCAGAAAAGGCCTTGACTGTGTATCAGCACTGCTCAGCAAGAATGGAAACATCCTTGTGTTATCAACACTGTTTCCAGCACAAATCCCAAACACAGCCCCGTACTAGCTACTGGGAAGAAAATTAACTCTATCCCAGCCAAAACCAGCACAGTTGTTATTACTGTTCCTCTGATTGTAGTAGATCTTTGTTATTATCACGATGTTGTAGAAAAGGAAGATGTTTTTATAAGCAAGAATGAAGTAACATTCCTAAGAGCTGAAAATGCACATTGGACTAAGGTGGAATAATATAAAAGAAACATGAGAGGATGAGGATTACAACAGAAAATAAAAATAGCATCTTTTAAGTGGAACTGGTTAGCAAGTATTACAGTAGATTTAAAGATTTTAGACTGTTGTTTCTTCATTTGCTTTTATAACTTAGCACAGTTAACAGGACATTTTCAACCATTTGATTTTATACTTTTTTAGTTATAGTGTAAGAGAGGCAGAATTTGCCAATTTAGAGAGTACTTTAGGGCCAGTCGAGGGAGTTCCTCACTAAAGCAGAAGTTTTTAAAAGACGCTGACAGTATCTCTTGTGCAGAAACGTGACTGTCACGTGTGGGGGAGCCTGTTTTGGGGAAATAAAAAAAAAATTGCACCACTTGGACTAGGCTTGCAGGGCTGAACTTCAGACCTCTGTTTAGATAACTAAGAGGCTCTGTAATCCTAACGCTATACAATTCCAGCTGTGCTGGAAAAATACAGATGTCAACAAGCAAGGAGAGACTTGAATCCACAAGAGCCCAAAGCTATAAATGGGCACTGGGGACGTGTCTGCGTTGCACAGAGAGATGCTCAGCAGTGGTACCCAAGTGAGCTCTAGTGAACTGTCTTGCGTATGGGAAGCAGTATATACCTTAGAAGAGCGGGTTTTTTGGCTAATTAGCCTTCCAGTGAAATAGCATATATTAGCTTAGGTGGAGTACTATGCTAATGATAGTGATTCTGGTACTGAGGCTAGCTACCGCCTTTGGTGGTGGCTCAGGCATCTCGGTGGCGCGCCGTGCTCTCTCTGGTAGGCATAGCCTCCTTGCCACCACGGTTTATGGGTAGTTAGCATAATTAGAAAATGCCAATAGACTGCTCCGACCTTGGGGCTTGCTGCTGAAGAACTGGGTGATGGCAATTACTCCCCTGAATGTCTTTCCTCCTCACCTGCCGCGAGCAGGTTTTGAGGGTTGGTGTTGGCACGCGAAGAGTTACGCAGCAAGCACGAGGGATGCTCTCAAGATCTGGGACACAGCACCTATTGGGAGGAAAGTGCAGTGCTGGCTTAAAAGGGGCGTAAAATGGAGTCTTTCAGTTCTGGAGCCTTTGGCAGCGGGTCAGTTACCTTCTGCATCTCTGGGATAAGTGCTAAGTGCAGATAGCTGCACCTACAGCGAGGGGTTGGGTGGTTGAATGAAGGGTGCCTCAAGCATCCATATTCAGCGGTGCTTTCTTACACAATGCTTCCTTCCACATGAGCATTGTGTGCCGTCGAGGAGGTTGGGGGATGATGCAAGAGTTTCCATTCTCTCTCTGGATCGTGGAGGAGTAGCTGTTGCCCTAGCCTGGTCTTCCAGGCAGAACGCGCCTGTTTTATCCCCAAAATATCTGAAGAGCTCTCCAGCAGCAGCAGGCTGAGAGTGCCCTCCTAGAGGAGGGCCTGGCTAAACGGTCTGCTGGGATGTATTTATCTTGCAAAACTTTCTAAAAAGTAATTTCTTTTTATCTATTCAGGGACGAAAATAGTTTTACTGACTCTCTTTTATCTGTTGTATAGGTATTCCACTAAACGCTATCATAATAACCATTTAGTCTCACAATAGCTCACAAAGATACTTAAGCAGAATTCTCTGTGCAACCTAGTTTTTTATTATGTTGGGTACTGCTCATGTTGCATACAACACATTCCCATAAAACTTGCATTTTGTATTTACAGAGAAATTTCTCTGGAGAGTTAAGGTCTTGTAAAACATTCTTGTTCTACAGCATGAACGAATTATTATACTCTGGGGCATTAAAAGTGAAGTGTACTGAAGAAAAGAATTTTTTCATTAAAATGCAGTTTATATTGATAAAACAGATTACTAGCATTTGATGAAATGTGAAACTTGGATCTACCCATATCGCTAAATCGCCAGTAGGTTTATTTTGGCAAGAAGAATAGTATGTAATGTATATCAGGACCAATCGTTATGCAGTACCTGTTAGTTTTGTATTAGATTAAATTGTCTTTCACTAAAGTACTTGAAAAAAAACCTACTATATCTGTATCGTTGAAGTAGCAGAATGTGGTAACCAAGAATATTAGAAAATAAAAGCTGTTGTGTTATCAGTTTTGGCACAGTCATTTATCAATCAGTATTTTAAACATTGACAAGTGGTAATTTAATAGGGAATGACCCTGTTGGCAGGAAGTTCTAATGACAGATGATGCAAACTCATTTATCACTATGGGGCTGTGCTGGCTTCTTACCTTTCTCGGTATCACAGCTCATATTTTCCAAGTCTGGGATGTGAGAAGCCACAAAGGGCAAAACCTGTGGCACGGAGCCTATAACCACTCCCATCTAATCTGATTAACCCCTTAGCTGCAAATTTCTCTGCCAGTATAGCTGGTAAGATCTAAAAGTTTTCATGCTGATTTAAGTACCGTTTGATTTTTAAGTAGGATTTGCCGTAATACTTGCAAGCACTTTCCCATCGTCAGTTTTTTAGAAATGTCCAAGTTGTGTCCCTTTGAATACGAAGCTGAGACACGCTGGTACTTGGCTTTCAAAAACAAACCGCATTCTAATAATTAATAGCGCATTTCATTAGCTGGCATTAAAAATAATACATGCAGTGCCCTATACAATGGGCAGCTATTATTATTATTATCATTACTACTCAAGAAGGAAATTGATGCATTCAGAGGTTTAATTGATTCGTGCATATTCATGTGGGAAGTCAGTGGTAGAGTCACGACTGGACTGGATTATTATGCACTTCCATGCATAATAATTTCTCTGCAACTTGGAAAAAGAATAGACTACCTTGCTGTAATATATGTGGGCATTTGAAGTTGAGGGATGTCATGGGAGAGGAGATGAAAATGACACCTTCAGCAGCAACTGGTATGGATGGTGGTTTTAATTCTTCTGGGAACAGCCTGTCTGTAATACAGTAATTCAGCTATGCTTACTCGGAGTAGAAAAAAAATCATATATTTTTACTTTAATTTCCACAGTATCAAAAATTTTCATCGATTTGATACGATTTTTAAAAAAGCATAATAAATATAAGCCTTTTTTAAAGCATAATAAACGCAAGCCCTGCTTTGGGCTTTCTCCGCCTTCCCACCTCAGTTCTCCATCTGTTCTTTCTCTTTTCCTTTCGCAACAGAATCTTTGTCCTTTAGGCTGGGATCGGGTTAAATGTCATCCCCATACAGGATTCAGACGTGAAATACTTTCAGAGTTTGCATCAAATTGTTGTAATAAGAATCAGTGATGTTTAAATTTAATTGGTTAAAATTGTCATGGCAGACTTAAAGCTGTTTGTTTTTTTTTTTTCCCCTTCTATTCAAAGTGGAAAAAGGCTATTGATTAATGGTGGGATCCTACCAAGTGCTAAATACGCTCGTTTTCACTGCAGTCATTGGGAGCTGAGGGCACGTGGCACTCGGCGTGAGTACAACATAAACACGGGTGGAAAGAGGGGGCGCGCAAAACTAAACGCTGGGTATCGAGTGATGTGGCTGTGTCCAATTCAGGTCCAATCCGTATGAAGGTACAGACTTAAATCCTTCGCATGTGTGAAAGATGGTTTTTATAGACAAGGCTGTCCCTGCTGAATTTTGCATTTCAAAATACTGCCCTTCAACGTTTGAACAATTCCATATTTTTTTATTACGAAATTCATGAATATTGCATAGAAGGGAGCATGAAGGAGGTGGATTTTTTGTTTTTCTTTAAAGTGATTTCATGCTTACAGAATTGTAACAGAGAGGGAAGCAGTCGTGTTGAGCATATTATTTCTCAGTTGCTACATGAGGCAGCGACAGAACCTTATTGCTTAAATATTCCAGGCATTCGTTGTTGTAATACAATGGAAAAGAAAGTAGGTGATGTGCTAAAAATTGCAGAAAAGATAAGGACTAGGAAGGGATATCCGAGTTCTTAGAGATTCTTCACTGAGAATAGAAAATGTTTTCAGAAATCATTTTATGAGAATGAAGGAGTCTCTGTTACTGGTCATGGGGGAATGGCGATACCTTTAGAAAAAGCCGTGCTTCATCTTGTACGCAGTATTAGTTTTGGGGGGGGGGAACCCAAAAGAACCAAAACCCAAAAAAGCAGGGCCTTTTAAAAGAGTGGTGGAATAGGTAGCCTTGCAAATTGTTATCCAATGTGAAACTAAAACTTTAAGTGGGTTGGATCTGCTTCTAGCACTGTTGTGTGCTAGATTGCAGACAACCAATTCAAGTTACAGTCAGAGGTACCGTGAGATGGAAGTGTCAGTGGAGGAGATGCTAAGATGTTCTATAGGAATTTCAGAGAATAAAGAATGAGAGAACAAAATTACATGATGGAATACATAAAAATCACAGTTTTAAGTTTGAAGAGGAAACTTGAAACATAGCTCTCCAGTCCTATGGAGATCTTTATGTAATGTGTAAGAACAATTTAATACAGATGTTTTATTTATACATAACCAAATGGGATGAAGTTAAATGATTTTTAATTTTGCCAAATCACAGATAATTTCTTTGTTGTGCAAGGAGTATTTTAATCTGTTTAGGTTTTTTCTTTTTTTGCTTTTGCATTTGCAACTAGGAATATTTAATATTTTATATTTTGGACATTCCCCCTGCTCAGTTGTGACTCCCAGATGAAATAATCCGCCTCTTCTTCCCTTTAAATAATTCAAATAGCATACATTTAAAAATATGAAAATCCCAACGTAAACGTACCAGAAGTGCTTTTTAAGGTAGGAGGCTGTTCAGCTTTACTATTGGAAAGATGCGTGTCTAAATAGTAACGAGGGTTCATCGGAGTTTTGGGCTCACGAGCACCAAATAGTAGGGATGCTAGTTGTAGAGCTGTGGGAGATCCACGTCCAGTAACGCTTTCCCCGCTTCTTTTCCTCAAGTATGTATGAGGAAAGATCTTTGCGTTGTATTGCCTTTTTTAGCGATGGGGCGTTTTGTGTGTTGAGAAATCCGTATTCGCAGCAAAGGGGGTTTGGATATTGTATAACAAGATATTATTACGTTCAGTCAGTGGTTTTCAAGCAACGTTATAGGCACTAACAATAGCTAGGAAGAATGAATTCGATATTAAGTTGAATCAGCCAACCTGTGATTAATTTTAGAGTGGATTCCTCATAAAACTGTGCTGTTTTCTTATGACTCCTAAGCAGTACTCAGGTCAGGCTTACAGAAAACTAAAGACTTTGTCCGTCTTTGGCCTACCTTATGTATTTCCTGCCCCCCTTATAATCTTGGGACTCATCAGCAGACCACGTTGTCTCTGTTTTTGTTCATGCCCAACTAGCTGTGGGACTAATGGTGTGTAATGTCTTACCATCATGCCAGAGCCCTCATCTTTCCACTTGTCCTCCCCTGTCAGCACTTTTCGTCTAGAAACCACAGGTGTCTTAGTGCTGGTTCTGCACCAGTTGAAGAGACTCTGATTTAATTTCTCCAGGATGGATTTGATTTTAGGTATGTTTTAGGTATGTTCTGCCCCCTCTGCCAGAATACTCATCATGGATGCTCTTACGTGTCTTCATTTCCACGACTTTGCTTCTCAAAAAAACCCCAAAACTATTCACAGCCATGTTCTCCTTTAAACTCTCTAAGCATTTTTCATCTCTAGCTGATAGATGTTAAGCAGAGAAGCAAGCAGATCTTCCTTCCCTTGGTCACTTTTGTGTGCTGAATGGTGGACCAGTCTATATGGCTATGCGGGTAAATACGGAATGTAAAGAACATGCAGATGTGTAGATCACTTGCTGCTGGAGACGCACCAAGCAGCAGTATAGCTGCACCAGACCAAATGAAAAAAGCTTATGTGATTCTCATACGCAATAGAAAAGATATTTTTTTAAAGATACAGTTTGGTGTGTCTGTGTAAAGCACTGAAAAATTGTATGTTGTTCTGGTCACCCATGTTCCAGAAAGATTAATTTCAGCTGTGAAACAGGTACAGAGAATTGCCGCTAGGATGATTAGGAGAATCTGTATTATGAGAGCAGATTAAAAGAGTATGGTTCACTTGTCCTAGCAAAATAAAGGTTGAGAAGGGGATATATGTTAATCTTTATAAATACAGTCAGAGGATAAATGCCATGAAAGAGGAGGAATTATTTAAGTTCCAGGATAATCCTTACAACATCCACTAGGTATAAATTGGTCATTATTAAATGTCTCGGACTGGAAACGAAAAGAAGGGTGTGTGGGGATGTCGTTTGTTTTGGTTTTTGTTTGTTTGTTTGTTTCTGAGAGGCATTTAGTTTTGAAACTACTGTTGAAACACTATTGAAACGTAAGAGGAATTTGATAAATTCATAAAATGGTTGGTTAAACAATATAGGAGTAGTGCCAGGCAGTTGCAGGTGTTTGCTATGATGATATCCCCAAAATGAAGATGAAAAGAGATGGACTATGAGATGGTCACATACTGACTTCAGTCTTGAGACCTAAACTGGTCCATCAAGGAGATCATGTATTTCCAGCGTCTGTAAAAGACACAACGGAAGACCAGTCTGTTGTGTGTGCTGTGCACAGTCTTCATCTTGTATTTCATTAATCAAGTGTTGCATGAATGAGCAGTGTCCTGCAAGGTATGTCTTGCTCATATGTTCAACCTCTCCCCATATTTGGGATCAGGAGGAATTTTCATTGGCCAGATTCATAATGACCGTGGTGGGAAGGGAAAAAAACGAGGGGAATATTTTTGCTTCTATCTATATACTGGGTTCATCTGGACATTTTAGTGCTTATGAAGAAAGCCACGTCGTGGCCAGTGCGTTTGGTCCCTCCTCTCCTCTTCCTTTGACACACGGGAGTTCTTGGGGCATCGGTCTTGGACTTTGTTGTTTTGCGGTAGCCTGAGCATCCCTCAGAAGACAACACAGGCTGAAGTGGTACCAAGGGTTGACAACCGCAGTGCTTGGGAAAGTATTAGGTGAGATGTGCTTCAGCAAGAACCATCTTCAGGCAAAATGAGTATCGTGGCTTTGTAAGCATCCTTCTCGACTTTGCCTCAGTTTACGTTTGCTCACTGAAGCATTTGGATAGAATTCTTCTGTTGAGCTCATTGGAGTCAGAATGAGTTTATTTTAACTTTCTTATTTTGATGAGTATGTACGGCTCTTTCATTTCCATCCTTGTGTAGAGTAGTTTAATACTAAAATTGCCTCAATCTGTGCTAGAAGCAAATGAATCACAGAAAGAAGAAATTTTTATGCAGTAATTCCTTTCAGTGATTGAAATTTTATCTGTCCTTCCTCAAACTTCATCGCAGGTCTTTTGGTTTCAGAGTTCACTTATGTTATCTGCTATCTGATTTTGAATTACCGATCTTGAATTATGTGACTATATATGGAAAAGAGAGGATTTGACCCTTTTCGGGTGCCTAAACTGTCTTCCTTTTGTTGCCGATAAAAGGAGGGGTTATCTGTCAGGATTCCTGGTAACCTAGTCAGAAAAAAAAATGAAAAAATAATAAAAAATATTAAAAAATAATTTTAAAAAAGGCAATAGGTAAAAATATCCTTTCCCCCCCCCCCCCAGTGAAGCCTTTTATAGTGTCCATAAAGTTGCCTGGTATTTATGACATTGAAACGGTATATCTTTGGTTCTGAAAGCAGCTGAGCTCTTTTCAGGGGTACTCGGTGCTGAACTTGTGGGCGTATCTATACGTTAGCGACTTATTATTCTGCGAGTGTCACTTCATTTGGGCTAGCAATAAGTCCTGTTCAGTCATTGTGCTGCAGAGGAATGTTTAAAGCTGAAATGTGCATTGGAGTCTGTTTGTTTGCAGCAGATGATTTGCCTAAGCTTTGATGCGCAGTCACTTTCTGACATTTGTGTATTTCAGCAGTGAACAATGTAAACTCATTTTCTGAGCACTTTGATTACTTGCACATAGCAGTGCCCATGGCATGTGACAGAGAAGAGCACTCTATCCACTAATCAGATAGATATGCTTCAAGCGTATTTACACAAAATAATGAAAACAGCTGTTAGATACCTTTAAACTTGAGTGTGTTTTGTTATTAATCTACTAGCCCGTACGCATGACACTATAAT
This sequence comes from Aptenodytes patagonicus, assembly GCF_965638725.1. Taxonomy (NCBI): domain Eukaryota; kingdom Metazoa; phylum Chordata; class Aves; order Sphenisciformes; family Spheniscidae; genus Aptenodytes; species Aptenodytes patagonicus. The sequence continues at coordinate 71,877,774 of NC_134954.1, read as the reverse complement.
TCTTCGCTCACTCAAGTTGCCTTTAATGACACAGTAATAAAACGGAGAGGGATGAAAGTAATGGAATTGTAGAATGTAATGCCTCAATTGTTCTACAGTGTCTTCCTTTTTGCCAAAATAAACCACAATTAGGTCCATATGGTGTTTTGAAGTTTTCAAGCAATGACCCTAATAAAAAGTAATGAATTTCTGACAAAAGAAAGCATGGTGCTCTTTTAAGCAGATATCTTCGCTATTGATCTAGTTATGATTGCAGACTGATATGCTAATAGAAGAAGAAAGGTTCAACGTGCCTGGTACAAGCACTTTCATTTGTGGTTTATTTTATTCTTACGAAATTCAGATTGAAAAGGTAGAAACATGTTGTAATCCATCAGTTATGACTCCCTTTTAAAAGACCTACTATAAAGAAAACAAATGGATTTTTCTTGAGAAAAATGGAGTTTGGAAAGCATTTGTTAACTTGAAATTTCAAAAGCGAATGTTAACTAGGAGGATGCCTCGCAATGATGAAGATGCTTTGTCTGGATAAATGAAATTTGACTGGAGCACTTTATTGTCTTCAGAGGTCCAAGCTCTGTTACTTAACTTTTCTCTCTTTTCACCTTTTCATGGGGGAATTGGAGTGATACTCCTCTTCATCTAGAAAATCAAACTATCCATGGAGCAGTTGTTAGGTAAGTACAGATACTCAAATGCAACGACTAGGGAGGCCGTGCAGCTCATCCTCCTTATATAGTACATAGCTACGGGCAACCAGTAAAAAAGTATGGTGTGTCAGTATTATTCCAATGCAGTAATGATGCCTGAAGTATGGGTAATCTAGACTTAATAAAGAGAGGAGAAGGCAGGTTCTGGAAACAGATACCAGGGGGAGGAGAAAATAAAGGGCTGACTTGATGAACCTTCACTGTTAGCGGTTGTTGAATGAATGTTCGTTCCACATACACGCAGTCCTAAATGACTGAACTGAAAAGCATCTGCTGGATAATGTGTATTATTGGCATTATTTTACTCCAAGTAGTATAGTTAATGTTGAGCGAGGCCTATAGTCTTGCAACATGAAATTATTCAGAGCATCCTTTCAAGAAAATCTACCTTGTCTACCTTTGATCACCGCTAGAACCTGTCTCTGAGCGGCTCCTTCGCTGGTAAATTAGGAGTCCATTTATTTAATGGCCTAATTTCTCTATTGGCTGTTCTCTAACTATTAAGCTGCCTTTCAGGCTTCCCACTCGAGTCTCTACTGCTGCACCTTTGGAAAATAACCTAATTTTGGCCTCAATAACCCTTACCATTTTTCATTTATGTTTGCTGCCTTCTACATTGGTAATTTCTCCATCTCCTTATGTATCACCTACTTCTGTGTGGTTACTTTATTCATCCTAATAGAAAAGAGTCTTGTTCATGGGTAGAACTTTATCCTCAACAATGTATCTTACTTTTATAAGCAAGGTGAATGAATTGCTATTTATTCCACCACTTTTCTTTCTGAAAGTAGATACTCTTTTCTAATTTCTCACCTTCTTGTACTGGATGCCTCAATGAGAGGTGAATGATTAGTTTGTTTTATTGCAGTCATGCTTAGGAACTGGGGCTTGCCTTCTGGAGGAGGGCGTGGGCTGCAGGAGAAACTAATCTCACTTCAGATTGTAAGATTTGGATTATTTCTGTTACTTTGAATTCTAATAAGAGGAACATAAAAGTGAAAATCCCCACCTTACTTCCTGTAATTAAAATATGTTTGAATTGATTTTTCTTGCCTCAATTTTCAGTGTTAAAAGCTTTCAGAAATAGTCTTATGCTGTGAAATAGAGTGTCAAATTTTAGACTGGTTTTAAATTACGTGGAAAAAATCCATCAAGCATAGGTAGCCTAGGAGGTGAATGTGTTTAAAATGTGCTATTTTCTAAAGCCAGTTGTAGATGAGAAATGTTGAGCTTTTCACCCTAACTGAGCAGGTTCTCCCAAGAAGCTGGTTAATGCTTTGGTGCTTGCATTAAACTTCCCTCCTATATCCTAAATAATAACAAATATGTTGAAATATTTCTAATATTGAAAAAGGGTCTTAAAGCTCAGAAAAAGCATGGGAGCCTTCAAATGCTTAACTAAGTCTTTTAGCCCCTGGTTTTATTCGTTAAAATATAGGGACCTAATTCTGTAAGGTCATACTCCCTTGAGAAGTCTAAATACCATCAGGAGACTTTAGGAATTCTGGCTTATTTTATATACAAGTAAGTTGAAATTATTTGACATTTCTAGGTACTTTGAAGTTCTTGGTATACCTGCAAAGGCTTCTCTAAACTTACCTGAGTACCTTTTGAAATCCGAAGTTTTAACTGTTTATGGTGTCCCAGGTTTTGACCATTAGTCCGGAAGAGTGATCACTCTGGCCACTGCTGATTGTGGATTTCATTTATTTGATAAAAGTACCCCAAATATTCTCATTCCCATATTCCTAGTACTTTCACTTGCATTATGATAGCACCTGGTACATCCTGTGACTTTCCAACACGTGAAAATGATGCAGTCAGTATTAAGAAGCATTAACCCCCCCAAAAGATAATAATACAAGGTTTCTGATGTTAAGTATACCTGTGCTTGAGTACGTTATGGACAGTCATATAGATGACTAACTACAGCCATGTAGACTTTCTCAGTCTGCATGTGTGTTTGCAAGACTAGCTCCTTTCTGAACAGTAATTATTATTACAGAGCTGTTATTAGTAGGCCAAATTATCGCATTATAGAGCTCATGTAAAATCAGGTCTCGACAAAGGGAACACAATTTTCAATCCTTCATGCAATACCCAAAAGTATTTTGTGATCTGCTGATATACATATATATATTTAGAGATGTACCGTGACTTTTATTTAATTTCTTCTATTTTTTTAATACATTCAAGCTCCTTTAAGAACAACATCCATTACCGTGTAATGATCAGAGATGGTGATTTTTAGCAGTAGATTGAGGGGACAAGTTTAAGAAAACATTTATTGTACTGTGTTTTGGAAACACAAGCTAGTTGTAGAGGTTACGTTCAAAATAGCAGGAACTAGTACGGCAGCATTTTAGTAAATTGGGATATAAACAAACATCTGTTGCAGGAATGTAGAAATGACATCATAAAGAATGTATGCAAAAACTTAATTGAAAAAGAATGATGCAGAATTGCAGCATGACTTTAAGTCTAAATTGATTTTTGCCTTCAGAGTGAAAGTGGGATTTTTGTGCAACATTCCAATACTATAAAGTATTTAACATGTAACGTCCTATTAATGTACCTAAAATGTAGACTCTGGGTCACCCAATAAGAATAGTAGTTACAGGAATACAGTATATGTAATATGCAATTATCTTGACAATAGTTTTATTTTTTCAACAATTTTGTCATAAAAGAGCAGTAAGATACAATGAATTTGATTCATTTTGTGTGTGTGAATCATTTAATAGGCCATTACATCTACTATATTAGACTCCATTCTCCTTTCAGAGCTTTTCATTATAAGGCTGTCTTTAATGGAAAGAAGTTTAACCTTCCCTCCCAGATAGATTGAACCCCATAACAGTGTAAACATTCTCATTATAAAATAAAATCCCCTTCCCCAAGGGCAGCACTATAATTATGTTGCAGTGTTGTACAAATGTTTCTCTTAAAAAATGTTGTCTCATTCTTGTCCTCAAGTTTTTATCATTTTCATTTATGAAGAGAATCAATAATACTTTTAAATTGTAATTTAATAGAATAAATATGATCTGATTATTTTTTAATTTTTTGAAGTTATTTTAATCAAGTTTGAGAAGAAGTCATCAGTAAAATTGCTGTTGATTTATAAATAGGATAATTAGAGGCTTTCCTCCTAAGTACTGTTCACTGGCATTGTGGCTGTTTTTATTGCCTAGTCAAACCTCTTCATTCAATTTTAAAATTGCCTTTTGAATGAACTGCGCTATGAGCTTGCCAAATAGTGTCACCATTAATACCTTACCTCCTCTATTTCATTGTCCAGTCCGTAAATGCACAATAAATTGTTTGATAAGGAGGTCAATGGGGTTGTACTAGTTTTTAAGTGAATTACGGCCAAACATTTCAGATTATGTCACACTCTTATTGTAGCGCTGTGCTTAAAAGGTGGTGATACGGTACGTGGTAGATCATTTGGTATGGTTGCTCTAGGACTAGACACAAATCAAGGAGGGCAGGTTCTCCACCGATCTTTATATAGAGAATAGATGAAAAAAGTGCACCTTATTAATCCAATTTACAATTCTGTAGCGTGTCCCTTCGTCTAATTAGGAAAACTCTTCATAGCAGGTACACACCACGTGCTCCACGAGGATGGGTTAGGATGAAGATATATGCAGGCAGGAGAGTATTTCAGTGCTTTGGCTACTGAAAAGCTGCCGTAGGATTCCTGGAAAGTCCTAAAGCTTCTCCTACCAGCCTGCTGGGTGATGATATCTCATATCTCACAAGATATTTGGTGGGAATTGGGTTTTTCTGTATGTGTGACTGATTTTGGAGAACCGTGCCGGACTGGTGTCGTCGTTCCAGCAGTTTCCCGTACCAGTGCATCACCTTCACCCAAGCCTCCTCTGCTTCCAGTGCTCCTTCGTGGACGAGGCTGTGGCTTCCATCCAGGCACGTCTTCCCCCCGCGCGCAGCGCGCGAGCGGTTTTGAAATAGAAATGTGAAAGGCGAAAGTAAGAAACTTTGTGCTTGTTGAGTCTAAAAGAAAGTCTGTTTGTGTGTGTCTCTCCCTTTGTAACAGAAGGAATGTTTCTTATGTTTCTGTCTTCAGACAGTTGGCACACATTTCATCTCAGCAGCTGCTTTCTCTTAAAGTGCAGTAGAGTGTAGGACTGTAGTGACACTAGCATTAATACTTCACATTCTGCTATCATATGCTGTCACTGTGAAATATGGATCTAGGTTACATGTGTTTGCAGACTTTGTACTGCTGAATTATGAAAGCTGACTCTGTTGGAGGATTGTGTTGTATTCAGAGACTGTGAACTGAACAATAAATGAATGCAGGCAGAGACTTGCAGTCATAAGCAGTATCCTCCTTTTTGGCCTAATTGAGACAATAGCTTTAAAATGTAGAACTGCCAAATGAAACTTCATTGTTGACTTAGATGCCTGCTAAATATATTTACCTAAATATGTCTCTTGTGGGCATCTTTTAGTTGCTATCCTCAACGTTGTTTAAATACTATTTTTAAATCCCGTTCTTCTGAATGGTATGAATTACTGCAGATGAATAAAATTTATTACAAAGAGTAAAAGTACTACTGCTGTCTGACAGAATAAATTATTGGGAGCAATTAGTTATTTTGTTATCACGAATTAGTGTGTACCCATAAACATAGCTCTGCAATTTTTTTATATGTCTGGATGGCTGTAAGGGGGTGAGGAGCTGCAGTTTCCTTACTTCTAAAGGTATGAAGTTAATACAGATGTAAATACCAGCTGAGATGTCGGGAATCATAGGGTTCGCCCTGTAACGTGTGGTACCCATGCACTGCACGTGGGCGCGTGGGGGATCCAGTCCTGGCCCTGCTGAAGTCACCTGGGGCTGTGTCAGCACATCGTGCAGAGGAGCTGTGGCAGTGGGAAACTAAAGGGTAAGCAAAGCTGCTGAGAAGGAATATTTGGAAATATTTTGAACTGAATGCTCAGCATAAGGAGATACTGGGGTATCTGCAAGCAGATCTTAATACAGGCTCGTGTACGCAGTTTTGTTGCGCTGAAGATGTTAATCAGTGTATTGGTTAAAGTCAGATTTGCTTGGTGCCTGAAGTTCTGCCAGTAAATGATTTTATTTCTTAAAACAGCAGTCTAGGTATCCATAATTCCAGTGACAGTGTCGATGCTATGGCTATACACCGACAAGTAAACCTGAAGTTGATTTTCTGTGTGCAACCACTGAGGATCGGGAAGCAAGCCTAGGTGCAGAAAGCTGGCATCCAATGTACCACCCTCCATTCATTTTCATTTTTTACCTTTGAATATCAACGTGTATTAAAGGACGGCGAATAAAGAAAACATACACATTTTGGTAGCGTTAGGTTACGTTGCTGATAAATGGCCTTTAAACCAGACCTCTTTAGGAGCTTCCATGTGGCAGAAAGCCATAATCAGCATCCTTACCATGAACGGTCCAATGCTCAGAATAATGTTAGAATTGCTGTGGGCAGCGTGAAAGAAATGTTTGGTCTGACTGAACTCGTCTGTGTATTTTAGCACTTAGCATGCATGGGGTTTGTATCGTATACAGACTTTTATGTGAAGTGGTTGCTGTCATGGCTCTTCCCGTGTTAATTTTGACGTTTCTTTTGTATCTGATACTTAAGTGGGAAGGTGGGGCTGTATCCTCTCGAAGCAGTGCTGTTCCTGTGCATCAGGGCTTCCCATAACAACCTTTTCTATTATCATCTCATTCCCTGACTTCTTTTAAATTGCATCCAGGTTCATGTTAAGTTTAAATATGCTCGTCGAGAATTGTCCTTGACTAGAAACCATGCACTTCTAATTTTGTACTCTAACAGTACATTGTTCAGTTGATTGTAAAGAGGTGAAATACATAAACAATTTTAGCAACAGAATTTAACCTATTGAGTCATGCTGGAGGTAATATCTACGTGCCCTCTTAGGGTCCTGGCTATGTGCATAATAAATCAACAAGGTGCTTTTTAGGTGTTCACTCATTTTCTGCGCAGCAAGCTGCTGTATCATCAGTCTTCTCTTCTTTACCTTACTTCTCTTAGCCATCGAGTTGTTTATACTGGGGCGCACAATATGTTGAAACTTTGCCATAGTGAGATTTTTATTTTCCCTGTAATAAAAAATAAATACTCATAAATTTCAAATTTTCAATCACCTACATCTATTTTTCTGTCAAAGTGAAGATCATTTTCTTGATCTTGACTGATCTGTGGCCTTTTCTCAACCAAAAGAATGAGGGTAATGTGTTGATGTTCTCATAAACAAGACCATTTTGTAGTTCACTGCTTTTACTCATCTTTGTAAAATATTCTCGTGTTTGTCAAAATATTTCTATGGCATGTGACGTTAGAAACACCAGTAGAAACAGGATGAACAACATCGTTTTTCTGATTTTTTTGGAGTCTCTTTAAATATATAGAATAGTGCGTAAATCTACTATTAAATCTATGGAGAAATTCATCTGGGGCAGAATATTGCATGGGTTAGAAGGTAGAGTTGATGTACTCCATCTCTAATTGATGTGGTCTAATAGTTAAATTGCATGGGTTTTCGAACACTAATCATAGCAGCATCTACCAACAAAACAAAATTGTCACTTTTCTGTGGGGACCATTTACAACAAAGCTAGTATAACTTGTCAGCATGCAAGAAAAAGACCTTTGTGCTTAAGTTACGTTATTTATCAGAGCTTTTCAGTGGGGAGAAGTTCTTAATACACTTACGCTGCGTAATTCAGTGCATTTTATAGTATTAATTCGAGGAACCATAAAAGCATTGTGACAACCTGCAACGTTTCTCTTGCACCTATCTACTAGTTAGCTGTTCCTTTGCCAGAGTTTATGTTGTAACCTACATCTTTAGGGCATAGGGCAGCACCGAGGATGCAGAGATGCTGCGAGTCATACAGAGCTCTTCTGGCTGAGGGTGGAGAGAAGCAGCAATAGCAAAGGGTAACGCGAGGGGATGAGTGAGGAATTGAGTGAGACTGAAGTCTCTGGAACTGTGGATGTTGATGGGAGCGGGTCCTCAGAGCTGCCTACGTGCTGGCATCGTTAATTGTAACACATGCTACAAATATACCAGGAGACAGCAATATAGAGTTGGGATGTAGGAAATAAGAGCTTGTCTTGTGATGGAAACCAAGAGGGCTATTTGAACATGACCGTGAAAAGACATGGTTGTGGATTTTTCTGCCTTTGAGATATTCTGGCAGTTTAAGATTTATGCCGCTGCTGTCTGCTTTCTGTTCCTGACCCCTCGCAGGGTGATGGACCACCCGTGTGTGACTGGGAGGCACTGGTCTTCATCAAGCCTCGTAAACGTAAAGATTCTCAGTACCTTTTATCATCAGTAAGATCCTCAGAGCTAATCTAGCATGCAGTTTTTCAGAGATTACTGTGTAATGCCCCAGAGACATGGTGAGCAAAGTTCTCAAGCCCCAAAGGACTGAACTATGAAACCACATTTCCAAACAGATTAAAAGTATTTGTCATTGGCTGATTTGCCGTGAAAGGTTGAACAGAAGTCCTTTACACGTGTGCTCATGCATGCGTGTATGTGCGCACACACACACTTGAGCTTGTAGGAGCCCACTGTGCTCAGCTGTTTTATTTACTAATAATCAAGATTTTAACATTTCAAGCAGGACCTATTTCTGGAGCATTCTAAGCCAAAGATTGAATTTCTGAGACACTCTTCTAGTTTATTGTGTTCTTTTTCCCCTCATTAGGGTCTCGTGGTTGTGGGAGAAGGTCCAAATGCATAGGCTTTTGAGATTATTCAGAAGAATTGAGCCATACTGTCTGAGTCAATACCAAAGTCAATTATTTAGGCAGGTTTATCAGCAAAGTGTGTAAAAAGAAAGGAATCCCTCCGTTATTCCCCCTGTTATACCAATTCACAAGGCAGCAATGTACGTGCTGTTTTGTGCCTTCCGTGGGAATCCTAGCCAAAAGGTTTATGAAAAACAAAACCAGGGACCCACACACAGACATTTTTGAACCAATGCTGGTGCTCCTATGCCAGGAGCCTGCTAGGTCAGTCTCAAAAAGGCAGTTGTCTTCGGCCGGCACGTATTCTGGTCCTATTGCGAATTACACCTGCTGTTAGATCAAATGGCACGGCTTCAAACCAGGGGCGTTCACAAAGTGAGCCAGAATGGCATTTCCTCATTTAAAGCCAGTGGGATATCCCATCATGCCTACCTTTTAATTAGATGATATTCTGATCACCATTCCCATTTGTTAATGATCAATACTCCCGTTTCAAGCCACAGATGTATTTAGTCTTCAAATAAAGGTTCACGTTATGGGCACTGCTGTGTCCAGCAAGGATTTATTTTTTTAACTTTTTAAAATATAACCAGAAAATGTGACAATTATAATGCAGACCTAAAGGCCCTTTCCAGCACAACTGCGGTAAGTACATTAAGCATATGAAAGTGTTTTAACTGACATGGATCCTTTAGTGCTGAAAAATAAGCATCTGATTCTGATAGAGACTCCATTTTGTTGACGAAGCCAAACAACCGAGTAGATGCCTACTTTTTGAATTACCTTACTTGGGTAGCAAGTAATGCCATAAATCTTGTAACCAAAATAACAGCATAATGCTGAGCTGAATACAGAGATTTTTCTCTCTCATTTGTTGTACAGCTCGGAGAACTTTCTTTCCTTACGACTGTATTCTGTTCCCTGTAACATAGGCTGACGCAGAAGGCATAGAGCTCAACGTTTCTAAATGGTTGGTTTGATCAACCCTGCCTAATGGTTTGTGGACCAGATCTGCAGCTGGCTTAAAGGGCTGCAGTTCCATGGAAGTCAATTATAGCAATTTATATCCTCTGAGAATCCGATTCCTTCTTCCAGCCTTATAGGCTTGATCGAACAGTATCCATAGACTTAAAAATTGCAAATTTATTTTTCAATTTTTGGAATGCCATGTGTCCGTGTCATCAATATCATAGACATAATCAAGACAATTCTTTTCCCCCCCAGTAACTTGAAAAAAAACCTGGTGAATGACAGGCGTACAGGATAGTTTCAGAAGTGATGTTGAAACTTAACTTTGGTGAATGGCAAGTAAGACAAATGTGCAGTTATTACCTATTTAATTAAATGGTTCATAAGCGTCAAAGTGTTTTAAATACATCGTAAAATACAGGAGGTCAGAAACTTTAGAAACCTAGTAATTTAAATCAGTATTAACTAGTAGGTGAATGGGGGTCTTCATTTAAGGCACTCGGTCAAAAATTACAGGAGGATTGTATGTCAAACACAAAAGAAGACTTGAAAAATAGCCAGCAAAAATTTTTATTTTTTTTTTTTTTCTATAAGGGTTGTTCTTTCTGTTGCCCTATGATGCACAAATGAAACTTGGAAATTAGTTTTTGGTTTTGCGATACTGGTTAATATTTTCTGTGCTTTTTTAATCTTAAAGATCATAAAATGTTTAGGCTGTTCCCACCCAAACACACACACAGACCAGCATGTTAAAGCATGTTCATTTTCATCTCTTACACTGTACTATAGAGGATCATTGAGACAAAGAGGAAAATCTTTCATCTGACTTGTTCTTATTTAGTAGCTGGACAAGGTCAACGTTGGTTAATAAACTAAAACCAATGAAAACCCCACCCAAAGAGCAGTTTTGCACTCAGTTGCTCAGTTTTCACGTTCTTTTTCCTTGTGACGATGTGATCATTTCACTCCAGTTCTCCAGGCGCCATGCAGTCTCCTAGGACAGACAAGACCTGAATTTCTAATGTGAAGAAGCATGATACAAGCATGCTATACATCATAGAAAAGGGGGAAAAAAAAATCCCTTGGGGGGGGGGGGTTAATTTTCCATGCACCTTTAACTTCTAAAAGAAAACTTTGACCATTTACAGATTAGAGTTTTAAATATAAGCTCTGTGGAGGTGTTGCTCTTAGATATTTAGATTATTTTCTTGTCTTTGTAGTGCTCCAAATTGTGTTCTTGAATGAGATCCTGCTGCATTTCTTTTGATTTTCTTATAAGCGGGTGTGTGATTTACCTCTGGAACTACATTTGGAGGTGGAATCCCACTCTGTCCTTGTAGTGAAATGGTGTCTGAGTTTTTAAATATGTATGCAAACTGCTATCTGCGTCATCACAAGAAGAACATGTCACAATTTGAGTATATCAAAACTGGATATAGAAAATTTCAGTGGTTAAATACTCAGAGAATGATCAAGAATAATGGCTTATTTACAGTTCCATTTTAAATCAGCGCTCCGTTTAAAAAAATGCAAATAGTGAAAATGCTGCGAAGAACAGCTAAAGAGAAACGTATTCTTGAATACACAGGAGTAAGTTGTTTTTCAATGGTATAGGTTTGAAACTTAAAAGAAGCTCATGTGTCTTCAGAGGGCTTAAGTTTCAATACGTGTCGGCAGTGCTATTGTATTAGTGCAGTCGGTTACAACAAATTTATCCTGTGATGATACGTAATGTGGAGAATCACCTTTTCTCTCAAAATGAAAAATAAGCAACAGCCGAAGCATCAGCAGCTTTATGAACTCTGCTGGCATATTTGATACCTTCATCTTTGATTTCAGACGCTAAGAATAGATGGAGGTATCTCTAGCAGCACTAATGGTTAACCTTTCTTGCACGTTCAACTGAGTGTGCATCTCAGCATCCATGCTACTCTATTTTCCTATCCTTAAGTACATGGCAAAGGCCTCATTCATTCTGCTCCGCAAGAACCAGCCAGGAGTGTGAACACATAGTCTTTAGACACCGCGAAAGCCCTTCAGAGGTCAGTGCTCTCTCTGCTGTCAAGAGACAGCTTGAGGACCTGGCTGGATTGACACTGTTGTGGTCATTATGCTGATTTTCATCCAGGCAGGACAAGCAATATGCGGTTGATTTAAGACATAGCTCTTCCCGAGCCAGAGAGCCGGGCAGCTGTGTGACGAGGTGGCCACCACAGCAGGAGACAGTCATCAGGCGTTTTGCCCTTTGGCTCAGACCCTGCTCAGCGGTCCCCATGTTCATCACTTCTGGAGTTCAGGGCTGTAATTGCAGTTATGGATGCATGGTTAAATATTGGAGCATGCAGAAGCTAACGGCTACGCTGGGTGCAACTCTTGATTCCTTGAGATCTTCCCCTTCGCACCTTCCATCGGCTCCCCACCAAAACCCTTCCACAATTTCCTTCATTGTCATTTGTCGGAGCCGGGTCCAGCTGCATCGCTGGCTGTGTCTGCCATCCCATCCTCTTGTTTCTGCTGCTCTTCTCTTTGGAAATCAACGTGCTTTCCTCTTTGAAGAGCACAGAAAAAAAATAGTGGAAACCAGACACGGGTCATTCATGGTGGAGAGCTGTTGGATGTGGAACAGGCTATCGCAAGAGTTTGGCTACTTCTGGTTCCTAATGCAAATCTTTGCCCTTTTTGGAGAAAGCAGCTCTTTCTTGAGAGTCCAGATTGGGAGAGGAGGGGCTGGGTTTTGTTTTTTAGCCCAAAACCACATGCTAAAAGATCTTTTTAGAACCTCTGACAGGTGAATTTTATGGTGCCTTGTTAGTCTCTGTTAAGAGAGACAAATATGTCAGTTCTGCTTTTGACAGAAACCTAATGATAGGTATGGCTGCGTATATTCTGAGATTTGCATCACAAATGCACGTTTATAAGGTCAGTTATTGCAAAAATATCTCGTGTCCGTTTTCCTTGTTAAAAATGCTAAAATATTTTAAACAATTTCCAAATCTTTTGTGTTCATTAGGAGACTCATACAGTCAAGCAAGAATGTGTTTTTTAAAAGCAGCTTTACTGAGTATAGCTGAATTTCCTATTCTCATGTCTTGTGGTGACAATACTAATGCAGAAGCACGAAGGATTTGTAGTAAAAATATTTTAATAATACCTCATCTTAATCTTATGAACTATTCTGGACATAGTCTTAAAAAATAAAAAAGGAAATTAAGCACATTTGTGAAACCAACACTGAACAAAGTTTTTTGAAATGTTTTCTGACATAAATGTTTGTCGTAGTTGATGGAGATTTAATCAATCATGAATGAAGCTGCACGGAGAGAGGGATTCTGCTGGGGTTTTGTACTCAAGTATCACAGTATGACATTAGGTGAACGCTGTCTTTTGCACTAAGCGTATTTCCAGACTGATTTGGTGACCCCTGAGAATATGAAGCAAAGGGAAAGCTGTGCTGTTTTCTGAACTCACAAGGACATCTCAAATAAGCCATAAAATTAAATACTACATATTCCCATATGATTATTGTCTTGACAGCGAAAATCAGTTGCTTAAGTCCAAGAGTATAGTTGTCCTAAGTGGAACTATGTGAGCAACAGATACAGGCTTTATTTCAGGCAAACGAGAAGTAGCATCAACCTCCGAAAGCCAGCAACAGGGGGGAAAGAAGGGGTCAGAAGAGGCTACAAAAATGGGTACAAATAGGAACTTTAGCAATACTTGGTGAATATAGTGCGTATCTGTAGAGAAACCCTCGCTGCTATATGAACCTTTGGCTGCCGATTTAAAAATTCGAACTTGTGGAGGAAAAAGGGTTAAAAAGGATGAATATCTTTGCACCTTAATGGGAGAACTATTTCTGTAATAGTATCAAAGATAAACCAGTGTATTATGAACACTAAATGATAAAGGGTGATAATATGCCATTCTTGAGACTTCTTGGCTCTTACCTAACACATCAGAAAGTGATTGTTGAATTTTAAATAGCCATACAAATGGATGACATAGAAATTTAACTTTGCTTTGACCTTATTCTAATTCACAAGATGACTGCAAAATGACTTTGTTACATCTGAATGTATGCTGGATGCTAAATCACTCCAGAGTATAAAATCTTTGTTTTGGCATAATGTTGATGCATAAACATTTGTACCCCATACTAACCCTATAAACATCACAATCCATCAGTACAATTACAAAAAAGATTGTTTGTTTTCACACTTAAAGCAGACATGAAATAGAGTGTCCTTAACTTAATCACCACCTTGATTTACCACATTTGCATATATTTGCATATTAATTGGACTACAGATTAAAATTGGTTTTGTAATTTTAATTAAGTGTCCACAAAGGTAAATGATTAGAACTGTTTAAAATACATTCTGACATAAATAGCAGTAAAAGCTTTTGTGATGATGTTTTTGTGGAATTACATTCAGAAAGTGGCCTTTTTATGATAGTAATTTTAATCTTAAATAGAATTATACAGTCAAACAGAACTGTGGATTCATAATCATTTTTTTCAAGATTCATTTAATATTTTGCTGATTTGCAGCACTTGATGAAAATGTACTGTAGGTTTAGTTGACTGCAAAATTGGGCCTGTAGAGCTGATAAACTGAGGGTTTAAACCCTCGGTCTTCATATTCGCCTTACGTATTTCAAATCTGTTATGTATACATATGTAGACAAAGGCTTTTTTTTTTTTTTAAGTGAGAAATATAAAAGCTGTCAGTAGTGGATGATCTGTCATTTTGAGATGTAATCACCTCCATTGACCGTCTTCCTTCAGTCTAGATTGTGGAGCACGGGACATTTTAAAGCCTTTTCAATAAATCACTGCAAGTTATAGAGGAATCGTTCTTGGTGTTGTCAAGGGAGAACGAGTGTTGTAGGTGAAGATGTGCTGTCAGGATTGCTATGCTGCAGTCGGTGGATGTTGAAAGTCTGACCAACAATGTGTACTGGACCAAACGCTTTGTCAAGCTAAACTTAATAAAACTGTAGTATGTATTTGCAGTTAGAAAGGCTCTAGGAACTGGGTTCTTAATGCACCTCTGAGTCTGCCTCTTCCTTTGTGGACCAATTCATGCTTTCTCTGAACCCTTAAAGAGTACCAGTAATGACAGCTTGTTAGCCTGGGTTGTAAAAGTGAGTTTTGCCTACCTAATGAATTGGTAAAAGTGTTTTTATTATGTTCCGTAACTTTTCAGTTGGTGAGCAGCAGGCATTCATGAGGCATTAGACCATCTTTTTGTTATAAATAAAATACCCAGTTTATGTTTTACAATATTACTTTACTGCTTTTACTTATGAGAGAAAATAATAAACTAGCTGTTGGGTTTGGTTTGGGAGCAGATTTGGCGAGCGTAGCTTTAAAAGAAATATTTAAATTCTGTAAAGTTAGTAGCATTTAACATTAGACTAGCTTTACCTACTTTCAAGAAAAGGTTGGTGTGAAGTCAGTAATGAATTCAAACTGTAGGCTCTGCTAATTTTCTCCAGAGTTTTGAGCCATTCTTAAGACTTAACGCTGTTTCTAGTTTCATCCAGTTTCTGTCCTGTATTTGAACCTTGGCCATTTACTACCTTACTGTCTCCTCACCGTACGTTAGTAAAAAAGAAATTGAGAAACAGTATACTTGTGTCTTGTCATGCTTCATTGATTTGAAATAATTTTTCCCGTTAATGGTGTATTTAATAGTTAGTTTTCCTCCCGTCCATGGCAATGCTTTCAAGTGAGAGTAATAAAACTTTTGGAATGCATATGTTCCTGTCCGGCAGACTTGACATCATTTTCTGTGTTGTATTTAAACTCCAGCTTAAGTAGGCAGTGTAGATTGCAAGCCAGATCCACTGGGCTAATTATATATCTGAAAACAGGGTGGTTTTTTTGTCGTGCTGTTACATAAAGTACAAACTGTTTCTCAAACTCACATTATTTAGTGCCTGTTAAATATTTCTGTTATTCCTGATGTGTTTTTAGATTTCTGTTTATATAGTGACTGGTTGCAGTGTCAAACTGGTTTAGGTTCCTCATCTTAGAAACGTTACAAAACTCATTGTAAAAGCCAGATCCAAAGCTCAGTCAATGAATGAATTCCTTGTCTTAAGACTCAAATTGGGTATTAATTGAAGCTGTGGCTTGGGTGAGAACTGCTGGTAGATTTAATCTGGAAAAAGACCTGCAATAATATTAGTGTAAAAAGCAAAAGAACTGGAATAGTCATTGAATGAAGCATGGAGGAACAAACCTGCCAGCCAAGTGCCATTATCATTTTTTAAATGGCCATGTAAGCTAGATGTCTCGTTAGATTAAATTGTTATGGATGTCCATTCATCTGTGGAAAAGATGGTTATTTCTAGTTAGAGTATTGCCTTCCCTTTCTAATGCATATCTCGCTAGTATCGTTCATACTTGTGTCACCTGAGGATCAGAAAGCTGAAATACCCATCATCTGCAACTATTTTGGGGAGATTGTTTGAAAGCTGAACCTAGCTTTCAATCCAGCTCCATTACAACCGTAATTGTATTATGGAAACTCAATCATCCCAGAGTTCAGAGAGCCAGCTTTGAAGTGGTTGGTATCAAATTTTTTTCAAGACCTGCTTAAATTTAAAAAAAAAATGTAAGTGCTTAAGCACCATTGGTTTTTAATGAGACTTGAACTTCTAAGCGCTTGAATCAATGGTGAATCTGGAAATTAGGCTCTAAGGATACTTAGTTCTTTGGAGGCATGCATTGACCCAGCTTCTGTTTAGACACCTGATTCCACATAATGTTTCTTTGAGAAGAAAAGAATTGGAAAATGCATTTTCTGAAGGGGCTCTTATTTAAAATAGAGCCATTCTTAAAAAAACCTGACTGCTTGCTTGAAAAATCATCTTCCTCCATCCCTGCCTCCTCAACCCAGTGAAAACTGGAAAGCTTTGAAAACTTCTGTTGAAGGGCAAGTACGCCATAGCCGTTTAGAGAAGGAGCTGCTACCGTACTAAAGTATTTCCTTCTCATTGCAGGCCAACATATTCAGCTCTTCATGTGTCTTCTCTCAGTTACTTGAGAGTACGGTGCCCATTTGCCCCTCTTTATTTCACAGAATGCCTCACTGAAACCGTTGTGGGATGTGCATGTAAACGTAGGGCATTGGTGTATACAAGTTTGTGTTCTGCTTTAGTCCTCATCTGGTTTATTTATTCATTCCTTTGAAGGCTTTCTTCACCTGTTATTGCCAAGGAACAAGCAACAAAGGCTTCACTTACCAAAAATTCTCGGAGAACAAGGAAACAGTAATGTTAGAAGTCTGGCATCGCTGAATTAAGCACTGCATTCAATTTTCTTGGACTAAATCTAGCAATATTATAGGTTATTTAAAAAATCTTAATTTCAAAATTGATATCAAGATACGAATTTAACTCTAACGTTCATCATGTATGGACGTCTGTAGGTATCTTTAATGTATTTTTAATTATCAGGAATAACTTGAACACTTAACGATAGTTAGTTACTAAGGTAAATGCAAATAAAATAATAGCAAAGTTTCTCCACTGCAAGCATATAGATTTAAATATGCTTTCCGTTAAAAAGTAAATTTGGTCATCAGATTAATTTATCGTTGACGGTTTGATTGCTTTCTCATATCACAAAGTCATTATTTGTTTGATTTAGTTGGACGTAATTGCCATTTTCTGAAGATCTGAGAAATCAAGTTGCTGACAACCCGGCAGAACCTCTGCACGGTTGCAAGAGTCGCTGCAGACCTCCTTCCTACAGATACAGAGGCTGGAGCCCTGGGTGAAGGGGACGCTGAAAACAAACCTGTCGCTTATTTAAACTGTCTTTCAGAGCAAAAGGTTTTGCATTTTGGGTGGTGTGTGCATCCTGTCCACAACAGTCGATCGGGAGATGTCGTTAAAAGAAGGTGGGAGATATTTAGGTTTTCTTTCCACTGAAGAGGTACATAACTTTGGGCAAAACTCTTCACCGCCTTTACTTACCCTGCGGTTGAAATGGGGCTAATAAGGCTTATAATTTGTATGCTTAGTATGCAAATTGGCAAAGTAAAGCATGCTTAAAAGATGGCCAATGAACTCAGAAAGCTATTTTTCCTGTTAAATCTCAAAAAGAAGAAAGTATCAAAATGCGATTGTCTGATTGCATCTTTGCAAGCCGTGTGGTGTAAGTATAAATGTGACTCCTACGTGTTATCTCTTTAGAAAGTCTTTTTGCCACAAGAAGAATAATGGCCGCACACTCAGCAGGCTGCAGGAGGATGAGATAGCATGCTTGCAGCATTTCTTTGCAGCGTAATTGCAGCATCAATGAACCATGAATTCAGCCTAATTAACATAACTAGAACCGCTGCAATCATGCTGCCATTCAATTTAGATTTTGAACATTCTGGTGAAGTATCACGGTTCTGCTGGTTTATTGTTGAGATGCTGTAGAGAACTGTCCACTTGCTTTCTTGCTGCTGTCTTGATATATTTTTATTATTTCGGGATAACTAGGGAACTTCAGAAATGGAAGATCATTGGCATACTAGTTCCATTACTGAATCTACAAATAATTCTCTATTACTTCCTGTAAAAAGTAATGAAACCATTTAGTATACTATAAAACTCAGAGTAAACGTACTAAATTTCCAAGTTAGACACAGTTTCTGAATTGTAATGGATAACGAATGGCAAGTAATTCTGGAACTATTTTGAGTTAAGGACTGCATTCCCAGAATTTTAAAAATAGCATTTTCTGTTACTCTTTGTAAACACTATACCTAGGAGAAACTTTTTTTAGAAAAGCCTGGATTTTTTTAATGTGTTGCTCTGTAAAACATATTTTTTATTGTTGCCGTTGGTTGTGCTACAGTAAAATCAAGAAGCCACAGAAGTAGATCAGGTACCACTGGTCTTGGCAACAGGGCAAAATAACCGGCTATTTTGGACTGCTGAAAACAGCAATAGCTGGTAAATAGGAGAGCTGGAACTAGGAGGCTTCCTGCATCTCTCTTGGCCATTAGGCAAGAAGTCCTTAACGGTGGCACCGAAGCCACTTCAAAATGATACACAACCAGGAGTTACTTCTGCCATTTGTGACAGAACTGAGCTAAAAAGCTTAGGAATCATTGCCCTGTTATTTTCTGCTCTTGAATAACTGCAGAAAGGAGAGAGTAAACCTTTTCCTTGTAGGTGATGTTATGTAGCTACGACCATGGTGGTTTACCACATCTCCATGAAAATCTGCTCAAGATTAGTGAAGCAGCTGGGGTTTTTTAATGACCCTAATGTGCAAAAAAAAAAAAAAGATACATTTTAAAAAAAATCTTTCTTACAAAGCAGTTAAATAGACAAGTTTTGCATCAGGAGCTCAAAATGTTAAGTTTGGAAGTTGTTCATAGCTAGTAGAAATGCTTCCATAGTTTCCTGCTCAGAAAATCTCCCATATATGTCTTTATACACACACACACACGTGTGATAGGTGTGTGTAAATGTGTATATATACACATATTAAAAAAAGTCTGAGCTTCTGAAAGAAACAGTTCTTCTTTTTCTGAAGGACAGTCATGTTGAGAATAGTTGCTTCCATTAGATAAGACCAGTCCGCTGAGAGCGAGAGACCATGAGTTATGGGTGGTGGTAAGCAAGTTGTTGATGGAGGGAGCAGGAGTACAGAAGTGGTATGACTGGTATTTAATGCTGCTACGAGGGCCAGTTGTTTGCAAACTGTTTGTACTGCGGGTATTTAGTAGTTGTTTTTTACACCAAGATGGTTTGTAATGCAGTGGTCTTATCTGGAAGCAATGAATGATGTGTATGACTAGGGTATCATTTGAGAGGGTGGGGTATTCTCCTGGATAGTTGTTTGATAGAAGGCCCTTTATGTGGTCTAACAATCCCTTACCAGTGTGTATTCTGGAAGGGCTCCAATGTCACAGGTTGGATGGGTGAATCATAGAATCATTTAGGTGGGAAAAGCTCTTTAAGATCATTGAGTCCCACCGTGGTTTGAGGGCAGGTGCTGCTGGAAGAATGAGATACAGTAATTTCAGGAAAATATTCCAAGGTGTTTTTTTCCTGTTTTGAGGATCATCTGCATTTTCCTTGGGTGTAACTTCAGCCCTTTTCATTCCTGTGGCTGATTCAGAAAATTCTATATTCATGTTGACTCCCAGACGCTAGATTTCCATTTGTTCATTGCTTTTCTTTCCCCTGATGATGTTAACTCAGGAAGTTAGTTGTTACACTTTTCACTCTTAAGCATCTGAGTATAAATTTAGCATTAGAGATCTGCAGACCTTTTGAAATAGCCCTCTCAGTCATCTGTTGCTTCCTTCTGTGTCCTGATGTGACCCCCAGTCAGCTTCTGAGATCATATGAAGCTCTTTCCTATATTTCTGCTGGAGTGACAGTAGAATTTATCATTGACTTTTGTACTCTTTGCTTTTCTCTGTAAGATGTTTAGTGTCTTCTGAGAGGTGTGCATTTTCTTCAGCCTCCTTTTTCTACTCCTAATGTAAGAACTATATTGTTTTTCCCCAAAACCTTATTTGTTAAAGATCACTGCCTGTGACCATCTGATGCATGCGTAACAAAACTAAGCACTGCTTCTCATCTGGTTGGATGTTCAAGGTGGGCTCAAGGGGTAGACTCATGGATGTACTGTTAGGTTTTGCAGGGCCTCAAAGGCTCACAGAATTCGAATGTGTGCCTGGAATTAATACAAGTAACAGGATATTACAGACTTAAATACTTTATAAGATGCATTCTTTCTTTCATAGGATCATATCTGAGAAAGAGTTTAGCTTAGCATTGCCTGTATGCAGGGCTGTTCATAGAAATGTGGGTCCAGCAATACAGTGAGATACTTTTCAAGAAGGTACTTAAATGTATGTATATAACCTAAATGAATGCGAGTGGTCAAACTGACCTCAGCACCGGTGAGACTTCTTGTGTCCATATGTTGAAGGTGAGAGGTGATCTGGGAGCACCACAGAAGAGCTGGGGGGGAGAAGTCCAAGCATGGTAGTTGGAGCAGAATGACTGGCTGATGAGTTGTTTCTCTTTTTTAGTGAACTGCTGGGTTGCTGATCTAGTTTTTTGCAAGTTGTAACTTAAAATTAACAGATAATTATAATGAAGAGTACCTGATGTAGACTATACCCCTCTAGTTTTGCATTAATCTGTGATTAACATCCTGTGTATAACTCAAAGTAGAGTACCAGGCTACACATTGTATTATTATTGAATGAGAAAGTGAAGAAATCTGACCTTCTTCAACAGTGACTCTTCTTCACTCTAGCCTGTGAACAAGCTGCAGTGGCTGCGGGATGGTCCGGCAAGCTTGCTGTCATAATTCGAGGTTTTAGGTGTTGGTTAGTCATTCTCTTCTCAGAAGGCTTAATATGCATTTTAGCTGAGACTCTGCAGTTGAACATTTATTAAAGGTGGGGTCAAGCAAAGGGCTGGCTGCGGTTGAGGAAGAGTTGAAGGAAGTGCAGAGAATAGCTAAAGTGGTTGGTTCCTGGAAGACCGAGTCTGTGATTCATCCATTTGGAAATGAAGGAGGAGAAAGCAGTGCCAATTAAATATCACAAAAGGTTATGATAAGCATCTAAACTATGGGGAGAGATCACAGTCTTTCAGCATCTTTATTCCCTGCAGCTGCAATATGTAAACTTGGGAAGATGGCTGAACATTGATACTTTAAAAGTTCAATAGTCACACTTGTTATTGAACGCAGTTACTGAGAATTGACAGAAGAAAATACTTTTGAGAGGAGTTTCCAAGTAGAGATCATATTTCTAGTTTAGTGTGCAGCAATACCAGTGCATTTGAATGGCTGTCAGATCTGGTAGAAAGAGAGAATAACTGCTCTGTGGTAAAATATTGCAAAGGAAATCATCAGTCTCCTTCACAACCGGTATATTTTTTTTTTTTTATTGTTCATAGGTGCAAATTCTAAAGCGACTCAGACCAAACGTCAGAAGTAATTTGAGTGTTTGGTATTTTAAATCTAATCGCACTATTTCCACAAACACTCTTGCACATATTCCTGGCTGCTTTTTAAAAGTTTATTTATACTTTTCTGCCTTTTATACAAATTCATGAAATAAGGTCCTTGAAGACACTGAAAAATTTAAGTTGGTCATTCTTGCTGAAATAAATTGATAAAAAATGTTAAGGAAATACATCTGTAGACAAATACAGACCTTTTCTCTACATGCTGTTTGAAGATGTTTTCAGGCTGTTTGGCTGCAAAATGTTTGCCAATTTTCACCTTTGATATCAATCACTGTTGTTATTATGAGATTTATTTTTTTAATGAGTCATTGCTAGGCACTGAACAAGTAAGTTAAGGAATATTTTAAGGAGAAAAGAAAAACAAAATTGTTCATGAAGAATTTGTTCCATGTACCTCATCGAGGTGGCTTTAGTAGAAATAACAAACAGGGAAAGCCATAGGTAAATGTGAAAAGAAATGGTTGAAAACTAATGGCATGGTGATGATCAGCTGAAAAAAGGGAGCTGAAATTCTGTTATATTGGGGACTGTGACCTAATGCAGTGGCTGGTGAGCCAACCCCAGCCATCGTGGTTCCTACTGCCTTGTACAACCCCATGCAATGATGTCAACCACACGGTCCTGCTTAAGTAGGTCATGTTAATAGAATCACAGAATCATAGAGTAGTTTGGGTTGGAAGGGACCTCTAAAGGTCATCTAGTCCAACCCCCCTGCCGTGGGCAGGGACATCTTCAACTAGATCAGGTTGCTCAGAGCCACCTCCAACCTGACCTGGAATGTTGCCAGGGATGGGGCATCCACCACCTCTCTGGGCAACCTGGGCCAGGGTTTCACCACCCTCAGTGTAAGCAATTTCTTCCTTCTATCTAGTCTAAATCTACCCCCCTTTAATTTAAAGCCATTCCCCCTTGGCCTGTCGCAACAGGCCCTGCTCAAAAGTTTGCCGCCATCTTTTATAGAAGCCCCCTTGAAGTACTGATAGGCTGCAAGAAGGTCTCCCTGAAGCCTTCTCTTCTCTAGGCTGAACAACCCCAACTCTCTCAGCCTTTCTTCAGAGCAGAGGTGTTCCATCCCCCTGACCATTTTCGTGGCCCTCCTCTGGACCCGCTCCAACAGGTCCGTGTCTTTCTTATGCTGAGGGCTCCAGAGCTGGACGCAGTTCTCCAGGGGGGGTCTCCCCAGAGCAGAGTAGAGGGGCAGAATCCCCTCCCTCGACCTGCTGGCCACGCTGCTTTGGATGCAGCCCAGGGTACGATTGGCCTTCTGGGCTGGGAGCACACGTTGCTGGCTCATGTCCAGCTTTTCCTCCACCAGTCCCCCCAAGTCCTTCTGGGCAGGGCTGCTCTCCATCCCTTCATCCCCCAGCCTGGATTGATAGTGGGGGTTGCCCCGACCCAGGTGCAGGACCTTGCACTTGGCCTTGTTGAACCTCATGAGGTTCACACATTAATGTTAATACCAAGTCTCTTCATACAAAGGTCCTGTAGGCTTTCACCTGCCCTCATCTCGAGCCTCGCTGAGGTCCCTGGGACACACACATTGTCCCAATGTCTTCCTGCCCTTTAGCCAGGTCCGCTTGCTGCTGGTGCACATCTATCTGTTTCTGCTGTTGTTCAGTGACATCAGCCAGGGAACCGTGTGTGTCACTCGCTAACTGGTGACGGGGTGAGCAGAGCCATCGGTGCTCGCTCACCTTGCCAGCACCGTCCTGCCGTGGGAGAGGCAGGCTCTGAGACAGGAACCCCAAAGCCTTTGGCTGCAGCAGTCTCTGCCATCAGCAATTTGCTGAACGTCCAAAGGAGCACATCCCCCATTAAAAAAAACAACAACAAACAGCACTTTGATTAATTTTAAGGTGATTGCCTCTTAAGAGACTCTGAAAAGTGGTTTTCAGTTAGCAATCTAGTTTACAGAAAAGGCACATATTGATGAACATAGTCCACGACTTTTTGCTCAGTCCCATTATTCTCCTGCAATTCATGTGCAGAAGCTAAGATTTGCAGTGATCTCACTGTTTACCAAATCCAAGGTACTTAGAGGTTAATGTTTTTGTTACTTTCTGGTGAGAGTTTCATCTCCTGTTTTCTTCACAAAGGACAATAAAGGAAAAGGAGGAACGTGCTTCCAGAAAGCACCCAAAGGTACAGATGATCCATCAAGAATTAGCTGAAAGCTCTTGTGAGAGCTATAAATTTCCCTAACGCTGTTTTGGAATGTAACACCTCTGAATATCTGACAGCCAGATATTTTCCTACTCGTATTCAGAACTATTTTCAATGCCAAATATTGCTGATTGGCAAATTTGATATTTGAGTTGTCCACCATGCTATGAGCCCTTCTCCTGCAATATGTTGCGCATGTTCAAACCCCTTTTTAGCCAGTGCGATAAGAAAGTGCTCAGCATTTCACATGACCAATGCAACAGCCTTTCTGTATGCCCAGGAAGAGCGTAATAAAATATGAACGTGCACTATAACTAGGATGCAATGCCTTCCTGCAGTAAGGAAACATTTGGTTTGGAGAGGAAGGGGCAAAAGGGACTGGGTAATAGAGGCAGTAGGAAACGATGTGCAAGATGAAATGCTGATCTTAGTACAAAAAGGTTTCTGAGAACCAAAGGTGATACAGCAGCATAATGAAATTAAAACAGTGTTGGGGTGTTTATGCTTATTCACGTGAGTGCTGGTGGAACACCTCTTGAATTAATCATACAGCCCTCCTTATATATATGATCATGTACCTTATCTCCATATCAGAGCTAGTTATGTTAGAATAGCTGATTGCACACAAATTGTGGAGGGAACTTTTTTCCCAGAAATTGGTTCTATAAAAAACTGGCTTATTTTAAGAATTCTGACTTCAGACAAATAATCCAAAATTGATGCTTGATTGAAGCTAAAGAACCAAACACAATTTATCGCTTGTTCAAAATTGTAGTGAGAACACTACCCTTCTGTTTGAAGGACCTTCTAAAAATATTCTAGTAGTTATTAAGGGTAACTTGAATGAGTTGGAGGTATATACATATTTGGTATCAGAAATTTTAAAAAAAGAAACTCTCAGTGTTTTTATACCCATGGGGCTTAAAGATCACCTGATTGTGACATATTTGATGTGGAACATCAAATTGTCTATCCAAACTTCTAAAAGTTATAGCTATATCTTTCCAGTCTGTAGGCATGTTCTACTATGAATATACATTAAATATTTTTATTAATTTATTCAGCAGTGTAATTTTAAGCCTTGCCTTCTTGGCGAAACATTTTTTCCTTAATGCATTAGCATGAATAAATGCCCACAAAAGGCTGAAGTTAAAATTTGTGTCTTGAGTCCACCTTGCCAGTGTCACAGTGGGTTGGGTATTCTGTTAGCGAAGGACTGCAGAACATGAAAGTCCAGCTCTGTGCTGGGGCTGAGATTAGATCTGAATGCAAGGAAAAGCAACAAAGGTCCACAAAATATCTGAAAACTGCAAATACTTCCTGTACTTAACCTACACTTTCGTTGCGTGACTGTAAAGAACAGCAAATCTTTGTTCTTTTCCCTCTCAGTTCCCATTCAGTCACTTCAGAGACATAGGAGAAAGGTTTTGGGGAGCAAGCTGGTTATCAGTCTTCCTACAGTTTCCATCTAATTCTGTCAACAGTGAGTGCATCAAAACCATAAGCTTACAGCCACTTTTAAACATCAAAAAAGTTTTGTAAAAATTATTATATATATACACACTTATATAATATATATAACATATAAATGAATATAAACATAATTTATGAATGTGAAGTTCCTTTATATCTTTAAAGTTTAGCTGCTATTGGAGTTGGTAAGAACCTAAGCTCTGCTTTTGGCTTCAAGAAGGAATTACATCTGCCTTCGGTAGAGTGGAGGAAGAGCAAGTGTTTATCTTGGTATGATCCCAAAATGTTCAAGTGGGGTAATTAGGCTTCTAGAAACTCCTTCAGGTTCATCCATTTATGAAAACCTGAAAATGAAAAGCATTCCTTGGGACTATATTCCAGAAGGTTCTGCTAGCTGTCATTATTTAATAAAAAAGAGAAGAAAGTCTCAGAAATGCCCCTCTCATCCTTTGTGCCTTGCCAGGAAGGTGTTGATTTAGCAGCATCAAGGTGGTCTGGTGGTTTTGTGCACAGATAGGATCATTGGCCATAGGTTCAGTGACTCATATAGAGAGAGTAGAGAAGGCTATAGCATACATTACTTAGAGCTGGAAATATGGCAAGAAAAATGGCTCATGGCTTCTCACAGCTCAGCTCGCGGTAATTTGAATCTGAAATAAATTAATAGAGTAATCCTGTTTATGGATCATCAGCTGCAGAGGTATTATTAAAGAACTTGTGTCCCTATTCACTAGGAACACCTGTATGTAAAGCCATGTTATAATTGATCAGACACGCTGAATCAGACTTCTCTGTCTCAAAACAAAATAGAACATATAAATATATGGAATGTCCCAATCATCATACTTATTCTCTTTTTCATCTCAACAAGGTTACTCTTTTGGAAAACCCTCGTAAAAGCAATCAGTTAAAAGCCATTCATATGGCGACAAACCACTGTTCTTCCATTTATATCTGTATTCATCCATTTGAACTCTAAAGCTTTCCAGCTTACTTCTTGGATTTATAGCCAGCTGGCTGCTGTGTGTAATATGAACATATTCTGACTGTGCATGAGACGTTTTGTCTCGTTTAACCCATAATTATAATGTTCACTGCAGGCCACAGCTCACCTGCATGTATTTAGCATTGACTGTGCAAGTTCCCAGAGTCATGACTTGCCATCTCCTCAAGTGAGTCATGACTTGCCATCTCCTCACGTATGTACAAGCCACTGTTATTAGAGAAAAGTTAAGTCAAAAAAAAAAAAACCCAACCCCAAAACAAAACCCCCCAAACCCCTCCTGGAGCTGAGTTGGATAAAATGAATATGTTCAAGATGGTGGGCCATAGCTGAGCCAGCTCATGTGGGATCGGTGCCCACTTTTTGGCATTTACAATAGACTTTGGAACGACTTTGTAACACGAACGCTTTAATAGCAAGTGGGGAGGGGGAGGCAAGGCAGGGAAGGACATATGCACTCTTTTTTTTTTCTTACGAATGCTAGATTGCTGATTTTTCCAAAGGTAGTCTGATAAGCTATACCTGTCAGCAGATTTCTGTGGTCTTTTTAAGTCAAGGAAATTCACTGGAAGTGATATTCTGAAATTTCAGCCCTAAATCATTGAATCATCAATGAGAAGCTTACATTCAAAGAAAGCATGAGTATTAAAATTTGTTAGCATACTTTGGCTTTGTAAGAAATACAATATATTATTATTTTTCTTTATGCAACATGGCTGGGTTCTAAGAGAGGCAATAGAACCGTTAATTAATAATAGTAGTCCTGGATAATGTCATAATAAGCAGTACCGCATATTAAAGCACATTTATTCTTGCCAGCTATCAGGAGGAACCTTTACATATTTTAAAGGCCCACTAGGTTTGTTTACATTCTCCGTTGAAGCTGGTGTGCTTTGCTTCCAATGGAACTGCCATTGGCAGGGGCTGAACCAGACTTCAGTACTTGACTCCGACGGTATTGAATTTCCTGACTGGTGTATGCAGTCAGTAATATATTGTCGCTGCTTCAGGGCAGCCTGTCTCTCTGGGATAGCGGGTACAACCCAAAACAGCGTAGTCCCCAAAGATAGGATGTCTGGGGGTTACTGTCCTAAAAATGAAAATAACGGAAATGATATATATCAGAAGCAATTTTCCACAACGGAAGAGATGGTCAAGGAATCAAAACCGTGCCTTCAGGTATATTGCCCAACAGAACAACAAAAATGTGCTGGGCTTTAAATTGCACTAACAATCTGGAAAGGATTTTCCGACTGGAATTATGTTAAGTGTTAATAGTGAAACCTGGGTACTTTTTCCTTTGATCTCTCCTCGAGCTCATACAGAATAATAGGATCAAAATAAAATGCCATTTATATGAACACCTTGTTCTTTTGATCTTGGCACACAAAATTCTGTTTGCAGCTACAACTTAGCAAACAGTGCATCTGCTCCTTTTAGTTGGACCTTTTAGTTTATCATAACTTCTAATAAATGGCGTCACAGCCAATTTTTTGTCTAGTTCATGAACTTAGTTGTAATTTTTGCCCTAAGAGTCTTTAACTACATTTCCAGAAGAGCCGAGAATAAGGTAAGCGGGACCTGTAAACTGGTGGTGTATGTATGTGCATACAGTTGTGCATATGTATGTTGAAATGTAGCGGCATACAAATGTTTACATCATCTATTCAAAATATAACGTTAGTTGTTCTTTGACTTGGGCAAAACTGTTAACTTACTGTACTCTGAATAAGAGGGAATGTATGGTTACGTGACCCCAAGAATAGTTGGGGTAATTGTGGTTATCATAGGTGCTAGGTTTTGGATCCCCACTTGTTCCATCAGGAAGATGATGTACCCCATGATGTCTGAGTGGGAACCAAGCCTTTCTCTTCATTGCCCACCTCTGCAGGAAAGACCATAGAATTATTACAGCTGGTAGTTATGGATCCCCTTTGCCTTTATGTAGAGATTTACAAGACACATAATCCACGGATGAACATGAGTACCTTTCAGCTCTTTATTCTCCGGGGTTGATGGTCAGGAGTGTTTCTTTGGAAGTCATTGTTGCGAGCACTTAAAGTAAAGCCGCTTCTTCATGCTCTTTCAAATCTCTTACTAAGATTCTTCTCCACCGAAGGCTTCGACTGCATGGAAACAGCTGAGCTGTGTTTATTGTGATGATTGATGGTGTCTCATTGTAATCCCTGCTTCAGTTGTCATAACCTCCAAGAGTAGATGAGATGGGCATGAAGCGCTGTGCCAAATGAAAGCAAATAAATGGAAGTCCTGCAGTTCACCAATGTCATAATTGCCGCTGTCCAGGAAGAGGGATTAGTGAGTGTGAAGAAACACTAGCTAGGAGAGATCCAGTGGCCAAGCAGTATCTTGGGTGTTGAATGTCTCTCTCAAGCTTTGCATCCTACTGTAATTTATATTTAGCTATTAAGCTTATTAGATAGGAACAGTCAGTTTGTTGTACACCGTATGCAAGGAACACCACTGTGTAAGTGCTGGGTAAGTGTTTAGGCTCTTGCTGAAATGGCTGCAGTTGAGGCTGCCGCATGTGAGCTATCCTTCAGGAAGCTTTGTTGCAGACTGTCATAGAATCATAGACTCATAGAATAGTTTGGGTTGGAAGGGACCTCTAAAGGTCATCTAGTCCAACCCCCCTGCCCTGGGCAGGGACATCTTCAACTAGATCAGGTCGCTCAGAGCCCCGTCCAGCCTGACCTGGAATGGTTCCAGGGATGGGGCATCCACCACCTCTCTGGGCAACCTGGGCCAGGGTTTCACCACCCTCAGTGTAAAGAATTTCTTCCTTCTATCTAGTCTCAATCTATCCCCCTTTAATTTAAAGCCATTCCCCCTTGGCCTGTCGCTACAGGCCCTGCTAAAAAGTCTGTCCCCATCTTTTTTATAAGCCCCCTTGAAGTATTGAAAGGTCTCAATAAGGTCTCCCCAGAGCCGCCTTCTCTCCAGGCTGAACATCCCCAACTCTCTCAGCCTTTCTTCGTAGCAGACGTGTTCCATCCCCCTGATCATTTCCGTGGCCCTCCTCTGGACCCGCTCCAACAGGTCCGTGTCTTTCTTATGCTGAGGGCTCCAGAGCTGGACGCAGTTCTCCAGGGGGGGTCTCCCCAGAGCAGAGCAGAGGGGCAGAATCCCCTCCCTCGACCTGCTGGCCACGCTGCTTTGGATGCAGCCCAGGATACAATTGGCCTTCTGGGCTGGGAGCGCACATTGCCGGCTCATGTCCAGCTTTTCATCCACCAACATCCTCCTGTCATGAGGCAGGAGTATTCCTGAGAGCCATACCCGTGGCTATAACCTATAACCCTATTCTTATAAAGTAGTACAGTGTAATTCATTATGTGCAATAAAGATACTTTGCTCTAACCAAGCTAGTTGGAGCACCAAAAGCAGCATGGACATATTTGTGTGGTACTGCACGAAGATTAATGCATCCTGCTGAGATCAGGTATCCGTGCTAACGTAGCCACTGTGCCTCCAGTCCTTCTGCTAATTAGTACAGAGCTGCTGTAAGAAAGTTTGATGCTTTAATTGTCTAAAAGGTTGTATCTGTCTAGCTTTTAATTTTAGCAGAATATGTGTCCCCGTTCATCTTTCTCCAGTTCTCTTTTCGTATGTCTGTACAGTGTCAATGGTCCCAGAAGTCAGCCCTACCTTCTGCATCCCTCCTTTAACTGATGCAAGGCTCTTCAGACAAGGAGTTAAAGTGAAAGAGCTACAAAGATCCATAGTTTTTCTCCTTAAAATAAAAATGTGATTGCCCTAGTTCTGTGGTTAGCATGAAACAAATAAGCTCTGTCATGAAGTCAGTGGGGTACAAGTTAATACAAGGTAGTAAAGGAATAATAATAAAGTAAAACAGCAAAGTCCACAGTCTTTATGACACAAACAGTATGATCCTGTTGCAGTCTAAGGCCCTGCTGCAAATAGTATTTTCTGATGCCTGGATAAGTCCAATTTACATATATAGAAAGTGTATGAATAAAGCTATAATAGTATGCTTAGTATTTTACTTTTTTTTTCCTTGAAAGTAATTTGCTATTGTTCAAACTTTCAGCTTTCACTGGTTTTGTTTCCAAAACCCCAAAAGGAAGAGAAAATAACAAAAGTCCATAACGGCAAAAGGGATATGTTCTCATTTCAGTTCACAGAATTTCCTGCCTTTAAACAATACAAATATATGCCCTTAGGTTTCTAACGTGCTGGAAGGATACCGAATCCTTGAAACAGATCAAATTAAAAGCAAATCCACTATAGCAACAGCGAGTTTTACCAGCACGTCCAATAGATCTCAACAAGAATTCACTGGGTTTTAAGCATGTTGCCAAGCCTTACAAAAATCCTAAACTGCTGACTCCATAAATGGATAAATGCTTAAAACCGGCAAGCAAATTCTAGGCTGAACTGGGCACAAATAAAATCTGATACTTAATAATTGTTCCCTGCTCATTACAGGCCCCGTTTAAAACAATTATTTAATAGAACTTTGGGATGTATCCACAAGCAGAACGGACATGGACGTTCGCTATGTAAAACCTTTCAAAGTACATGACTTCCCTTAATTACGGTTACACGTTCAACAGACTGAATGTGTTGCTCCCAGCACTCGGGGTTGGAAGGACATGAGGAGAACAGGGGGAGTTGTCACCAGATAGAGCATGGCAAGTCGGGGAACCGGTGTCCTGAGAAGAGGTGGCTTGGACTTAGAAGGAGGGAAGAACAGAAGAAACTTCTCCTCGGTGTTATTAAATGCTTTTGTTTTCGTTTTGTCATTTGCCTTTAAATTCTCATGTGCTGGCCTTTCTTTCACCTTTTTGACCTATTTCAATAGAAACCTCAAAGTGCCATACTGAGAGTACTGCTTTCCATGGTCATTTGGGGTGTTCCCATGCGAACAATGTTCAGAGTTGTAGAAGCAAGGCAATGGGCTGAACAGTCATGGTCGAGCTCTTTGCATCTCCAAGGTTTTTCTTTTTTTTTTATAATATATTTAGTGCAGTAATGTTGAAGATGACCATGTCCCGCTGCAGAGCCGGCGTTAGCTCAAGCTGTTCACATGCCTGTGTCTCCTTACGGGGTAGGCACCATCCTTCCTGCTGTCCTCATGCAGGTGTGTCGCCATGCTGGTAACTGCCAGCTCGTAGCCCACAAGGGGGGTAACAGTGCTGTTTGTGTCGATACTGTTTTCTCCTTTTTCCAACAAAAACCTGCATATTCCTCTTCTTGTTTTACAGTCTTTAATATCACGGGTAGCTCAATGATGGGCCACGTGTGTTTTCCAGGAATCTGGCAGCACAGGCTCCCCGAGGAGCCCCCGTGATGTGCTAGCATGGCTTTCTGGTACCCGGATGCTGAAGGGTGGATTCTCAGCAATCTTAAATCAGCATCACTGTCATCCTGATATACATACTAGAAAAAGGGAGTCCAAGGTTTTGTTTGTTGTTTTTTTTTTCCCCCTCTAATGACACTGCTACTAGTAGTAATAACATTTTTAGAACTTTCTGGCAATAACTCGATCCTTCTAGGGCAGAGCGCTACTGCCGTTCTAGGTCTAGGTGGAGAGAGGCTTTTGGTGTTTGGACAACGAGACACTGACCCACTGGCAAAGTTGGGATTAAAACTCAGAGTTTCCTCTAAACCACACTGCCTAGCTGAGATACAAATGCGTACGCATTTAAACTTCAGCTGTAGTGCAAAAAAAATGCAAATAAATGTAGTACAGTAACACGTTTTCAGACGGAGGGCAGAGTCTCTGTATCACCCCACGGTCCTCAGGGCCAGAGGCAGTTGACTGGACCATCCAATTTGAACGCCCTGTGGCTGAGATAACTACAATAGCCCTGTGGTTTTCTTATTACTTGGACGTTGTATTGATGACAACATGCGTTTTAGATTTTTGTGTGCATACAATTATTATTTGTAATTAATTTCTCTAGCTTTTTCTGATAAAGCTTTCTTCAGTTAAACCTTCAAGTGAAAGTAGGCTTCATTGCTTATCTATTTCTTGGAGTACGTGGGAAAGTGTTAAATAATTAAGGTGAAATCCTGAGAAACACCCAGAAGTTTGCATTTGCACAGTCGAGTGAATTATCAAAAACAGATGTCAGCAAGTGGAACATTTTACATAAATTTATTAAAATCATTATTTACCTGTAAGTTATAAGAAGGGCTTAGTTGCACTAGTTTGTTGCCAATATGTACTGCCAATAATCTGCCAAAAAGCAGCTTGCTGGCAAAATCACTGAAATGGGTAGCTTATGCTTGCACAGAACATTACAACCCCGAGTCAAATGAAAACCTACTATAAACGAACTCTTTGATGGTGGATTCGCTGGAATATGTTATTGATATATGGTATACAGTTTATATGGATTATGTATACTGTGCAAGAAATATGGATATCTATTAAGGGTAACTTGATATGTAATCGGTTAGGACAGTTATTGTTTTCAGTATTTGCTGTGAATTAAGATCACACGGTGGCTGTTCAGTTTCTAAAATACAGACCATTCACGTGCAGCCCAAAGCACTAGCATACTATTTGTTCGATTAATACAGAAAGGCTATTGAAAATGTAAAATACCTGACATCTATACAGAGTAATTTTAAAGGCAACTTTTCTTCTAGGAACAATTTATACATTACATAAACTTATATTTTTCATCCAAGTATCATTTCGAGACTAGCAAGCTTAAATATTGGAGGCCATAGGGAAACATAATATTACGATAATGTTCTTTGGTGCGGTTTGGAAGGTTTTAGGAAACATTTGGAAGTATTTTTCTCATAAAGTCACTTAACTATTGAAGTGTTATGATAGCACTCCCTTCTGCATTGCGTATGTTACAAAACAGCCTGTTTAAAGGGGACATCCATCCTATATATCCTGATTAGAAGTATTGCCACAAAACAGGAAATTATATGTTACAGGATCCTGGTATTAGTTTTAATTAAAAAAAAGGAAATAAAAGACAAGATGATTTAAGGTGTGATATCAGTTTTCAAACACCCATTTCCAATTCTGTTTAGCAAGAAGAGATACTGTATTGTTTGGAGCTATATGTGAAATTTGCATTTTCTAAATAAGCACTCGAGAGCTGAGCTGGTTTTTTTCTGTTTAAGTAAGCGCTAATAAACATGACCAATCCTTTAGGATCCTAAAGAACCTTAAAAACCTTGCAATTCTCAGAAGCCTAACTTTTTTCCCCATAGTGTAATTCATTCTTTTGAACTTCTGCGGAAGCAGAACTTAAGTCAACAATTTCTAAATTTCTGGCAGTTGTTATCAAGGTGACTCTTAGGGCTCCAAAAGTGTATCTGTTACCTTGCAGTGTCGGTGTAGCAGATCTACACAGTCATGATGTTTAATTATAGAGAAAATTACCTTTTTTTCTGAACTATCGGATAATTCATGTTTTCATATCTTGCGCAAAATAATGCATAAGTTATTTTCATCTGCGTTATAAAATATGTATTGTAGTTCATTACCATCTTTCAGAGGAGTTTTTAAATTATCACCATTTCATTCGTTGAGAATTATGTTCTTAGAAATTGTAACGGCACAGATTCGTATGTTTAGCGTTAAAGGATTTCAGGGAATTGAAGGTATGAATTCAGAAATAATATATTTAGGGTCAAATTCTGTCTCTATTGAAGTCAAAGAGAGCTTTGCCTTTGACTTCAATGGGTCCAGAGGCTCCCTTCCAGTATTAAAATGCAGAGTAATCACTATTTGATTTTTTTTTTCTGACCTAAAGCGCTTAAGATATTGTTGAAGTCATTTGTCAGGAGTAAATACGTAACAAAATGCAATAATCCCACAAGTACTGGATTAGGCTAGACATGCTTTTGGCTGAAATTATGTCCAACAAGAGCAGCAGCACAGAGGACTCAAAACCAGGAAAGCTTAGACTTTCAGGGATATATTTGTTTTGGAGTAGTTTCACCTGCCTTTGCTCCTGTTTTGCATAGTTTCACTGCAGGATGTGTTTTGGAAGGTGCTACCTTTCCCTGTATTTTGGGGAATAAGGATTGAAGAACGCTTTAGTTAAAATCCTGGTCATCTAGGATGTAGGCTTTACAATGCGTCTTGAGCAGTAATTTTAATGTTAGAAATTCAAATGTAGTATTGATGGGAAAGTTAGAGATTGGTTTGACTATCGTCCCTATATTGAGGCACAGATACGGCATCTCAGAGAATAAACTAATATGAGTGTTGTCGAATCAGAGTGAAACTGGATTGGAAAGAAAAGTGTAAAAGCTAAGTAGAAGCGGGAGGTTTTGGCAGTATCAAATACGAATACTAGATATTGAGGGATTTTGCTCAGAATTATTTGGAAAAATAGGTGGAATTTATGGTTTGAGGAATCTGAGAATTATCCTGTTTCTTTTCTGCTATCTTTACTCTTGACATCTCTCCTCTCCCGCCTGTCTCATCTTCCTTCCCCACTCCAACAGACCAAGTTACCACTTGAGTCAAAACCAACTGCCTGCAGTTGATCTGGATCCAGCCTCTCTTCTCCGGGAGCATCTCTGGATCCTGCCTGCTAATCAGGCACACTGCTGGAGTGAGAAGAGTTGTTGCATTCAGCTAATTTGTTGCCAAAACAGCAATATTTTGGCTTATTTGTCAGAAGGAAGCCTTCTTCATCCTTGGCCTCGGTGATAGTTAAAACTTGACTGGACGAGGCTCTGAGCAACTTGGTCCAGCTGGATGGGCTTTGAGCAGAAGGTCGGACCAGAGACCTTCCAACCTCAGTGATTCCCTGAGTCTGTTCTGTATTTCTCCTGTGTCCTGGAAGAGAGAAGATGAGAGAAGGTAATGACAGCAGGAAATGATCACATCTCAAATAATATTTCCATACTTCTATATCTTGCAGTTCACAAACAGGGAAATCTGTGTAAAACCTACTTATTCTACCCAAGAAAATATATGTTCTACTGTGGAAGACAAGCTCAGCCGCAGACCTTGTATTTTCTTTTGTCGTGCCCTTCCCAGTGCTTAATCTTGGCTCTGTTCAGTTTTCTTTCTGTTCTATCTCTTTGCTTCTAATCCTTGTCCATGCTTATAAGCCCCTAATATTTATATGGCATTATCTGTGTTAGAGATTACTGCTGACAAGTAATCTCTTCCCTCTTCTGAATGAAGAATTACAACCATTGCTAAAGATCAGAAAGTGAAATTAGATCCCCGAAAGTATGTGACAACTTCAATAAACCTTAATATCAAATTCCCTAAATATTGGGAATTGAGCTTTTAGGTTTGAGCTGTAGCACAGCTTTGGGACACCTGACCACGCTCAGCAACTCTTTTTTGCTGTAGAGCAAAATGTGACAGTAGTTGCAGGGGGAAAAAAAAATCAAGAAAAAAATCACTGAACTGAGACCAGTCTCCCAGTTTTGTCATTTGTTGCAGTCTTTTGAGAAGTAGGTACATATAACTGCATCAGTTTTACTACTATCAGGTGATTTGTAACATTAAATATAAAAAATATAAATATATAAATTTATATATAAATATAAAAACCAAGTGTGTACTAATGTAGTTGCTGTCTGTTCCAGTTTGGCCTCCAAAGAACTGCTTTCATGACCTTTTTTTTTTTCTTCTCCTTAGAACAGAGTGGACAAAATTCTGACTTTTGAAAAAGCTCAGAGATACGCATGCGGCTTTGGTATTTGTAAACTGCTTGGCCAGATAATTTGTGTGCGTGGTTGTGTAGTTTTGCACCCATTTGCGGTAACTGTGGGACCAAATTCATCATGAGAACAGGATAAATTCAGGGAAGCAGAAAGAAAGAAAGTGCAAAAGTGGAATTTCCCAGTTATTGCAAATGACAAAAATGACTGTCCATCGCAACTGTTATAAGCCAAATGGACTCCAGGTAGTAGAATCGCAGAAGCTCTCCACGAACCTCTGTAGTGTTTTAGGTCACATAAATTCTACTAAAAATATTAACAGTTAGCAAAGAGACGTTTGTGATCGTGTTTAAAGAAAGACAAAGAAAATTCTCAGGCAATGAGTTTGTTGAATTGTAAGTTATGCCGTGGTGGTGCATCAATGATGAAGGAAACGCGGCAGCTCTAAATTGTGTGTCGTCCAGCTCCAAGGCCTGGGGAAGTTTTCTAATATATATGATCATGACTATCTCCTTTTATTATTTTTAAACTTTTTAATGGCAATATAATAATAAAAAAATCCATTGCACTTTCAGAACTATCTTTAACTTTGCTTCCAAATGTAACTACAGTTGCAGAAGGACCAGTTTTTATGAATTCAAATTATTTATTTTTTTTTACCTTATATCCATTCTTACAAATTATCCTTGCTCATCGAGAACTACTATTCAAACCAGTATACAACACACAGAACTTGCCCATATAATTTGATCTAACCTAAACCAGCACTCCAGTTAGTCTTTCTAATGTGGTTTCTATTCATCAAGCAGCGACAGCATGGCCCTTCCATCCTTTTTTTTTGTTGTTTTTTTCAATAAAATGGTGCACAAAGTGACTCTTGGTGCCACAAAAAGAAGCCAGTTCCCATAAGTAATTTGTTATTGGGGCAAATGAAGTGCTGTGAATAAACACATACGATGTGACATGGCAACATGTTACGAAAGAGCTGGGCAAAATGCACACGTCTGCTTCAAGTAAAAGTACGTGGGTTTCCTCAGAGCAGGGTTTCATGGCATAAATGAAAAGAAAATATATAAAGCATAGATTGGGGAGTTTAAAAAAACCTGTTATTCAAAATGGCAAATGTTTAGATTGAAACTCTGGCTTTTAGTATATGGAATTTTTATTACGTATGAACTTAGTTTAATTTTTAACCCATCTTTTTAACTAAACATCTATACCCGATATGCAAAAAGTGAAAGTTTTCAAGGCTTACTCTTTTTAAAGTCTTCATAAAGTTTTAAAATTGACTGTTAAATGTTGCAGAGATCCTCAAAAATCTGAATAAAAGAAAAATAGTTTTGAAAAGTTTTGAAAACAAGTCATGATGCTAAAATTAGATATCCAAGTCTTTCACTGTTTGTTCTGAACTTTCAGTGTTTAAATATATATGAGTTATGCATAAAAGTCAAACATTTTCCATGTTTTTTTAAATTTAAGAGACAGTGCCTTGTGGAATCTGTTGAAAGTGTTAATATTTGTATGCTTTGGTGCTAATTTTTTCTGGAAAGTTTCACGTGTACAAGATGTCACTACCGCAAGTTAGTAATAACAATACAATCCTTCTCCCGTATTAAAAATAGAATGCTGTGGCATTTTTCTTATGTGACTACTGTGTGTTGTAACTAAGGTTGAGAAAAACGGTTCATCCTTCTCGATAACTAAACCCTATCTATCTGCTGTGGTAGCTCTCTAGCTTGTTTTTTAGAATCACAGAATCATAGAATAGTTTGGGTTGGAAGGGACCTCTAAAGGTCACCTAGTCCAACCCCCCTGCCCTGGGCAGGGACATCTTCAACTAGATCAGGTTGCTCAGAGCCCCCTCCAACCTGACCTGGAATGTTGCCAGGGATGGGGCATCCACCACCTCTCTGGGCAACCTGGGCCAGTGTTTCACCACCCTCAGCGTAAAACATTTCTTCCTTAGATCTAGTCTTTTAAGCCTATGTCTGCTCCTGCCCCAGCTCTGCTATTCCATAACCAGCCTCTCTGAGGTTGTGTCTTCTGAAATTTAGACAAGGATTTAAAAAACTCTGATGATCTTTGTGGGAGTAGATACTGGCTCCAAATAAAACACTGGAGCACCTGTTTTATGTCCAGGTTATAGACTTCTGGATGGTGATGTAGAAGTCCTGCAAGCTCTTGATGTTTATAAATG
This sequence comes from Aptenodytes patagonicus, assembly GCF_965638725.1. NCBI lineage: Eukaryota > Metazoa > Chordata > Aves > Sphenisciformes > Spheniscidae > Aptenodytes > Aptenodytes patagonicus. The sequence continues at coordinate 71,839,803 of NC_134954.1, read as the reverse complement.
ACCAAGATCTGGGCAGGTACTGGACGGAGAGATGACTCTGCCTGGAAGGTGGCAGAAAAGAAGAATTAATGTGAGTCTGGAAGAGGAAAAATAGAAGAGCTGGAGCAAAAATGTTTTGGAGAAAATGTAAACACAAAAAATGTGCTAACTAGACGTTGTCTTTCTCCAGCATGCTATTGGGAAATGCGCATGAACAGGTTTAGAAGTTTTCGTGTTGTTATTAGTTTATTTTCAGGTCATTTATTTAAGTGTCATAAGGAACATTAGCTAGTGGCTGGGACTACAATATCCATTATATCATTGCAATCATGTGGACAAGTTTATACTACATATGATTTACAATGGTCTTTCCGCAGTTAAAATTGTTATATTCAGGTACAAGGTTTTATACGTGGTTGTATTTAGCAAAATCCAAGTGGCTGAACACAGAGACGTCTTCCAATCAAAGTCCTAAAAATTAATGCTTTTACACGAACCCTGGGGTTGCAGCGAGAGCTGTTTATGGCTCTCTGCCTACATCCTTTATCATATCTCCACTGTTGTTAGTAAAATATACAGAACTACTTTATGCCAAAACAATAGAAGTTAATGCAGATAACTTGTTCCAAAGTTAACCATCAAATAAATCTTTTTTTTTTTTTAAACTGTTAAGTGAAATGGTGTTCTGAAACTTTTAAAAATTGTCAAGATGATGAATACTGTGTGTGTAATACAAGTAAATACCATGGAATTGATTGCACACACATGTCTTAAATAAAGGATATTAAATAGTTTATTCCAGAGAGAGATCGGTGAAGTTTTATCTAATATTATTAGAAATTCTGCAATGACGGATCAGATTTATAAGGGCTGAAAAATAAGAAGGAAACCTCTTCAGAAATAGAAATGGTGCATTGAGTGGACGATTGGCCGGGTAATTAAAGACAGGCAGGGGGATACAGTCTGCCTGGGTAGTCCGACCTCTCACGTATCAAGCAATTCTTAATGGCAATGATTTTTCAAAATCTGTTAGTTAAATTTGATTTGGTAAATCATTCCTCTCAATTCAGTCACAGACTTGGTGGTTTAGAGCAAATCCCTTAACTTATTTCTCCTTCAGCTTTTCCCATGCGTAAATATATAAAAGTATATCCTCACGGGTATGTGTCCTTACTTCAGAGGAGCCGCCACCAGCCAGTTTTAGGTCTATAATTCAGCTTAGACTGTCGAAACGCCGACTTAAGTGCTAAGAACATATATGTGTGGAATTCAGCCACACTGAATTTATACTTTTATGCTCTGAGAATCTGAGGGTGGCTAAGTCGCTGACATGGGAATGGTTTAACTCAGGCTCATTTGGGAACCTGTCTTGTTTATAACATAGTTAGTGGATTTGCATGAGGCTGTTGAATGTGATTGAACTTTTTCTGGGTGTATCTACAGAGCAGCTCCAACGAGTGATGGCGAGCAGTGGAAGAAAGGTAGATCTCGTAGGTGATTTGGTCAATGGCTTGAAAATGTAGATAAACAGGAAAATAATATGCCAAGGGACGGCAAGCCAAATCAAAGAATACACATTACATGGAGTAGTTACGCAGTGTACTGACTTAGGAAAGGGGATTTAGGGGTTTGAAGGAAAATCCTCAAAGCAATTAGTCAAGAGTACAACTGCAGTTAAGCTCACACACTGTGTGCGTGTTTGTGTTTTGGTAGTAATTTTGAAGAAGGAGGGTCTTTTTGCATTTAAGGTGCTCCGTTGCAGGGTGAAGTGGATGGTTCTGGCATGTAGGAATATTTGTTTTGAAGAAGAGGGAAGGGAGCGGTTTGTTCACAGCCCAGAAACAAGCTGTGATGGAGTAAAACTCTGAAGAACTGTGGAGGAGGTTGATAAAGTGGAGCGAGCGTTGGCTTTAGTAAACAGTTCAATAAACAGGCTATAGTGTGTAAACATTTGGAAATTAAAAGGAAACGGAAAATTTAAATGTCTCTACTTATCTGGGAGAACCATAATCACACTGAAAGGCATGCAAGTAAATAATATTTGGCTAAATTAACTTGAGGTACAGGCAGGCGTTTAGAGCGAGGATCCCATGGTGGCCATGCATGCAGTCCTCTTCGTGTTAACTTAGAAGACTCATATTTGAATGAAGGCGCTTCACTCGAGTGTTTCCTGGGCAAGGACAGTAATTCATCACTACTTTAAATCAAATAGTAAAACTAGATCTTGCATACAATGTTACATTTCATATATTACAAAAATTAGTTCAGTGGCCTCAATATAACTGTGCAAATGCATCCTGCTGTTGGGAAGGGTTTTCTGCAGCGTGGACAAAAGCCTTGTCTGAATGTCAGCTGGAAGAGACAGTGGCACCTAATATGGACTGTGGGACCTTGGGAAGGTCATAAACAGCTCTGCCTCAGTTTCCCCATCTTAGCGTTCATTACTCACACCTGTGAAAATACAGGGGGGTGGTTGCTTTTACCCTGTGAATGGATGTGCAACTCAGTCCTTTTCTCCTAGGTGGGTCTGTTGTTTTTCTAATTTGTCATTAAGTTTTTCAGTTGGTCATTCTAGAAATCAGGCAAGGATAGTTGGGTAAGAAGACCCACTTCCATGTTGTGGTACATGTTTGGCCCATGTTTGTTGTTTAGGCAACAAACAATCTTTCTGCATTAGCTTTCGTTGACCTGTGATGAAGCAACTTGCTGGTCTCAGCCTAGACATAGACAAGAGTCACGTTAGATTGAACACCGCTGCGTTTGGCATTTGCTGCCAATCTTAGCCGTAGTCCTGGCAAAAAATGCCAAGACTTTTCTGGCAGAATTGCCTTTTTACTTCCCAGAGACCTTTGCTTCATTTTATTTTAGCGGGCAAATAGTTTTGTTCTCCCTGTTGATGCACGTGCTGTTAGCGGCGATGTGGTGCAGTGGAGACCTTTGGCTTCTCAGCCAGTGAACCATAGGTTATTTTATTTCACAGGTACCGTATTCACTAAAATGATATATAAAGTGTGTCATTTACTGAATGCTGATGGAGTCATTGCTTGGATGCGTGTGAAATATCAACCATGTTTTGTCTTCTCATTTGCTATTAATTAATTAACAATTACCAGGTGAAACTGAAATCCAGCATAAACACGATATAGATTTTGGTTTTTTCTTCTTTTTCCTAACAGGTTCATGCCAGAACATAAGCTTGCCCATTTGGAAAAGGTAATTGGTGTTAAAAGAAATGGAGATGCTTATCGATTGGAGGGTCTGCCCGGCCAGCAGAAGAGCAGAGCTTTGGGAGGTTTAATGAAAAACAGCAACGCGCATCGCGAGTCTGGACTTTGTGAAGCCCAGCCTGGACTTTGTACCTCACAGCACGAGGGGCTGCCTTCCCCATTAACAGCACCAGCAGGACTGAACAAGTCTGAACCATCAGAAAGTACAAATCCTTGTCAAGAAGAAGATAAGCAACATCTGACTTTTAACCTCTCTCATATCTTGAGTGGACGGGACTATCAGCAAAGACCTTTACACGTTGCCTGGCCTCACAGGTGGTAAGTGGTGAACAAATCCAAATACTGTACCTTCCAAAGATTTATGAATTTGGTTTGATCCCCTTTCTGTGACTTCTATCAAAGTATAAAATAATTTCCTAAACGCATACTGACGCCGCACACACACGTAGAGGAAAGACCCATCACTAACATCTGATTATTCCAAATAATTTGTTTGAACATATGTAGTTCAGTAACGCTAACCAGACGTTTAACCATTGATGTTAATGATGCCTCCTTTTTGCCCAAGAAAAAGATACCCCTGCTGCTGAAACGATAAGCATAATTCTGGTAACTCTCTTTTCGTAGAAGGCAATC